>NW_019154121.1:23825757-24072670 GCF_002288905.1 Enhydra lutris kenyoni
TTTGTCTACTGTTTGGAACTTAAGCGAATCACATTTTTCATTAGAAATAATTTAACAGAGCATGATAAGATCTGAGATCAGCTTATAGAGACTGACCTAACCTCGCTTAATTTGGACCCTCTGAGGACAAAGAATGTATCCAGTGATGAGCACAATGTCTCAAACATAGCAGGCACTAGATAAATAGTAGATGAATGAAGGAAAAAGGAAACAAAACTGCTGAATGTGGTACAGCATGAGAGTGTAAAAATCTAACCCTGATTTAAACTGTTCCTACAGAAAACCTTAACCCATGGTTCAGTGCTGGTTCTACAACACCCTCTGCCCCTGAGTAACCAGCAGTGGGGGCACTTTCTCCCACACAACTGGTCAGCTGTCTGTGGTGCTGTGGGGGTTAGAGGAGAGGACAAGACTCCTAAAACATCAGGAGATCCACGGTGGCTTTTTTAATTCCTTAAGTGAAGCGTTGAGATGACACATGGTAGAGAAAAGACAGAAGGTCAGATTAGCATTTGGTTGGGACACTAGGCTGTAAAACATCCCTGTGAGTGTAAGGCAGAGAAGAAAATTGCTTTTATCAGAATTGTTCTTCAAAAGACTATGGGACGTATTAAAAGGAATTCTTGATTAAGCAGCCTGGGGCAGGCTATAAGAAGCTCTCCTTCATTTCACTCACCGCAGAGCTTGTGTGCTCCAAGGATTGCTGGTTAACTGGGTGTGTGTGTGTGTGTGTGTGTGTGTGTGTGTGTGTGTGTGTGTGTGTTTGGCTAAGTGGATTATGCAAGATGCAAAGGTGTTGCCTTCTGGAATCCTTCTCTGCCTTTGCCCTCAACCAGGTGTCGGCCTCTTCTATAAAAATGTTGAGTAAATATTTAGAGTTTCAGTTTGAAGGGGCGTCAGATTACTTTGCCAAGAGCACTCAAGTGCTCTTTGCCGGTCCTGGGTCTGGAAGTATGGCGAGGAAAAGGCATCCCCGTTCTAGCCGCAAATAAACACAGCCATCTTAAGTGTTGTGTGTTCACGTTTAGCAAACTGCCGTATTATGTATAAGCAGTATTTTATAATTGTTTCCTTCGCACATCTTCAAAAACAGACAGGTATATTTTTCCTGCTGTTAAAAAAATGTAGGTTCTATGGAAAAGCTATCTAGAGATAAAAAACATATCAGTGGTTTTCCGTACCTTGAGGTCGGATCAGGGTTGACTCTAAAGCTGCCCAGAGGACTTTGGGGGAATGTTGGGGCTATTCTATATCTTGAATGTGCTGTTGAAGACCCAGCTTCTGCATTTGCCAAAACTTGCAGAACTGTATACTAAAGAGGGGTGAATTTTATTGAATGTAAATTCTACCTTAATTTTAAAAATGAATTTTTAAAAAGCTTTTATATTGTGATTCTAAATACTGAGATATATATAATTTCAAGGGTGTTACTGGAAATAAACTTGAGTTTCTCCTCATTTAAAATATTGCTATAATAGGCTATGATTTCCAGTATCTTTTCCAGTTTTTGCCTCTTATGATTCTATGTTTAAATAACTAAAAAAATCTGAAATTACTTGGCAACTTTGTCTTAGCAATGGCCATTATTCCACCATCTATGCTCAGATAATAATTATTACCTTCTCATAATTGTCTAGTGTGCAACTAAGGTCAACCACTAAAAATCATTTTAACTTCCATTCAGCTTCACTGATTATTTGTAGAGAGCATTATGTTTCTAGGTCAAATTGTCTCAGCACACACAGTTACCTCTGGTTGAGCCAAACCAAATTTCCTTCAAAAGCTCTGACATTGAGAGTCTGCTCTGGCATTTCATTTGTTTGTATAGAAAATGTTAGGGCTCCTTTTGCCAAGTGTAAGCTCTGATTTCAAAATCCTTTCATAACCTTGCTTCTCAACTACATTCCAAACTTAAAACTGAAATTAACCCTTCAGACAATGCCAGAGGCACACACACAGAGAAGTACACTCTCATGGTGCTATAGGACACAGCCATATACGTTACACATCCCTGAACTTCAAAAATACCCTATGGCATTCACAATTTGGGCAATAATGTCAGCAACCAATTTAATTAAATAAAAATCTAAGGAGGAATTGTGTTATGTTCTTGAAAACTAAATATTGATACTTTGCTGAGTGGCTCCCTTTAAATGATCAAAAGAATGCTTCATAAATTCTAAAGCAGCCTGTAAGTCGTATCACCAATAGATTCCCTGATACATTAATCGGGCACCTTGTAAAATAGTGGAATGGCAGAAACATAAAAGCATACCGTTTCTCGTCTTCCATTTTGCAGTGCATAGTATGCATGAAAATGACTTGAAGTCCCATTAAACAAGGGGAGTTTGGGTGTGTCCTTTATACATTAGTTGAAAAGATAACTTCTAGGGGTGTCTGGGTGGCTCAGTCAGTTAAGTGGCTGCCTTCAGCTCAGGTCATGATCCCAGGGTCCTGGGATTGAGCCCCACATTGGGCTTTCCACTGAGCAGGGAGCCTGCTTCTCTGTCTCCCTCTGCCTGCTGTTCTGCCTATTTGTGATTTTTATCTCTCTGTCAAATAAATAAGTAAAATCTTAAAAAAAAAAAAAAAAAGAAAAGATAACTTCTGAAATATTCTTTGTACCTATGTCTTATACCTCACTGAGTCACATGCTTTGGTTTTCATTCTTCTTGTATTTTTCACTAGTATTTCATTTCTATTCTTTTTCAGTAGAAAGTTCTGTGGCCACTGCCTAGCATACTCCAACAGCTAAGTGCTTTATTATACCTCGCCACTATTCTTTCAGGTGTATTTATTACTCTGGCTCAATATTGTTTGAATTATATAATTACTGTTAGAAAATGCTCTTTGACTGGATGCTTCCTAGCCCCTGGTTGCTCAGGGCAAGGATTGTTTTTCAAGTTGAACAGACACTGGTGTGTCATGACCATGTGCAGAATGACTCTGACCCAGGCAGAGAAAGAAGTGATTCCTGCATCCCACGTGCGTGTAACTCAGACTGGTTTAGAAAGGCGTTTGAACTTGAAATTGCAAAATACTAAGATATCAGGAAATAGTAACATAGTAGTTTAATTATTCAAGTCAGGATTAGCTATGGTTACCCCATTTCTGATTTTTTTTAAGGAGCAAAATCCAATATTGGTACTTCAACTATTCGAGTTGGAGAAATTTGCATTTTTCTATAGAGTCATCCATATCTGTCATCCATGATTATTGTTCATAACCCACATGCTCACATGGGACCTTAGTCATTGGTTCACCTGTTGTACTAACTCCTGCGGCGTAGGCAGGGTGCACGACAATCCAAATCCGTTCTAGTGATAAACTCGACCTGTTTGCTCCTTGTATCCAACATGCTTGTATTCTGGTCTATGTGCTCATGTCAAGCTTAAAAGAAACTGAGCTTAAAGGGGAGTTTATGACTATTCCCAAATGATGTCATATCCAGAGAGATGAACTGACAATGACTTAAGTTATTAAGCCTTGAAAGGAATCCCTGTCTTCCTGCAGTACTAAGTTCCTTGAGGTTCTGACGGATGACCTCCAACTTTTGGACAAGGTGGGTGGGGGTGGAAAGGTATTCTGTCTTGGCTGTGACAACTGTCACGTGAAGTCTCACCAGGCTGTCCCTCTAACAAGTGCACATATCTTCATGGATCTGACAATTATAGGTTTTAAAAAGTGCTACATCTCAGGTGTAAATGATCTGATTCCATCTGGAATCAGATGTACCTTTGAATATTATATATTTGAGGCTAAAAGGCTAGTATCCCATTGTTTTACTTTGTATGTTTTTGAAATCCTATCATTTTACTTCTCAAATTATATTCCTTCTTACTGTATCATGTAATCTTCTCCAGTGAAGAAAATTAGGAATAGAGATAAATTATTGATAGAAATGTATTGATCATTCAGTCTGATCTATTTTGCCAATGACAAGCTTGAGGTCCAAGGATGTGCAACAGTTGATGGTGTCTTCTGTCTGATTAGTAGCAGAACAAGTGTTGGAGCCAAGGTCTCTCGAAAATCATTGTCCTCTGGGCTATTGTTTAAGTTTTTAACATAATCTAAGTTTGATTACAGGTAGAGTAGAAATATCCACAGCTTGCAGAAAACTCTGTGTTCAAATAAGAAGTTGAATATGTCTTGTAACAAGCAAATTAACTAAGGCCTGTAGAACTGAGACCCCCAATCTATGCCCTAGGGAGACCTTAAACCTCCCCAAGTTCTTTTCCTTTGCCCTAGGACTTCACTCTCTCATGATCTTTGCTTTTCTGATCCTGGTCCTCTTCTGTTGTCTGTACCTGGCAGTGTTGACTCAGTTGTGAGCCTCCATTCTCTCCTACCTGGGAAGTCCCTTGCTCCTGTCTTTGATTGTTCCCAACTTTCACATTATACATCCTTCATTATGTGGAGCTTCTCTCAGTCTTTGTCTCAAACCAACAGCTACAAACCTATCCAGGAGCTTAGCAGTATGATATTATTTACCTTCCAAGATCATTCTGGGTTAGCCATAGAAAAGTAAACAGGGCTTTCTATCTGAAAGAAACAAGCAAAAAGATCTGTTCTCATCACGACTGCTTAAAAAAGGACAAAAGACATGATTGGAAAAGGCAGAAAATGACATCACTGTCTATAATAAAGAAAACAGTTGATAACCACTAACGTTCAATGACCACTTACCGGGTGCATTATCCTGTCCATTTCAATGACTTCCTGAGCATTATCTTACCTCTCGTTACCCCACAAGCATCCTCCAAGATAGATTCTGTTATAATCCCCATTTTATGGGGGAGAAAACTGAAACTCAGCAGGTAAATAAAATTGCCTTGAGAATAACATGTTTTTTGTAACCTCTCACCACCATTTGTTATGACATGTTTACTAGGACTTTGTCTCTATGATCATCGCCACATGAGCCTTGTGATCTCACATTTTCCAGTTTCTCCTCGGTGGTATCAAGTCGACCTGAATGATCACGAACAAGAATGAGAACCGTAGTTAATGATCGCGGAGCACTTCTTATGGGCCTGGCATTATGGTCAGTACCTACAGGCATTATCGCTTGTAACACTCAGAACACACCCATGGTGGGGATGGCATCAGAATGTTTGGACACAGGAAGTTGAAGTTACAAAGATTAGGTCTCTGCCCATGATGACATCACAGCTGAGACGTGTCAGAGTCAGGAGAGGGAGGAAGGGAAGCTGGCTCCAGAGTCTGTTCTAGTAAGTACTCAGAGATATTCAGAACCAGCCTAGGCTTAGAAGCCTATGAGGCATTGCTGTTGGAAGGAGGTGCTTTTCTTTAAGGTATGGCCAGAGTATAAGAAGGTCTTTCTAGGGCATAAACTCCTGTGTCGGGGAGCTTGCCTACGTACTCTGCCTACCTATTCTGATTTTGGAGGATGTCACCAGAGACAACAAGAAACCCATAAAAGTCTCAGCTTCTTATGAAATACCTTGGCGAAATGTTTTTATTTCACAAACATAAACCACTTGGTATATTTGTGGCTTTGTTTTGTTATTTCCTTTTTTGGAATATTTCTTCCTGGAGTTTACAGGGAAATTATACCGAACACGGATGCAAATCCTAAAGGAAAGATATATTTTTTCTCTAATGTTCTGAAATGTCAGGAAATCATTGAGAGAGCGAGTGTCTTTGGTGGCTGATTATAATTTGCCCCATTGTTGGATCATGTCTGCATTGTAGATCAGTTGTCCAAGGACCAGAAGGTCATCTTTGGTGAATGAGTCTGATATCTTATTGAAATGGGGACAGTTCTCCTCCTCTTCACTTTCTTCTTTTTCTTCTTCTTTATTATTTTTTTATTGCCTGTAGTATATTCTCTGCCTGGAGTGACAAAGTGTGCAAGAGGGGGAAAATCTTGGCTAAGTAGTCTAACAAGGACTCTGGTATTTACTTGGGGTGTTCTCTTTGATTAAAAGAGGATTTTACCATACAGACTCTTTTTCAATGTAGGTTATCCAGAACATCTACTATAATCTCTTCCTGAAAAGAAGCCAATACCCCTACAGTGTCACCAATCTGTTCTTCTTTGGTGGATTTTTTCCCTTTTTTTAATAAAAAGCATCTTGACTGGGAGAATTTTAAACTGCAGTGTTTGAAGGATAAAGTGATGTTGATTTTGTGCAAAGGAAAATAATAGATAGGCTTAGAGGAAGAAAAAGGGAAATAAATCTCACTGTTTCAGGTGATGTGCAAAGAATGATAAGCCAGCCTAAGGAAGACAGCATCTGGTGTAATGGCTTGTCTCTCAATGTATGGGGTTGAGGGGGGAAATGCCTAAAATGTGTACAAGTGAAATCCTAAGTAGGAATAAAGTGAAGCCAGCCCTCCAAAGGTTTAGCATTTGAGAGGAGAGAGGGGGAAAAAAAATCCATCAAAGTTCTGGGCCGTTTTACAATGCTCATTTATAAGAGAATATATTTATTTTAATTATTTCATTCTTATGTTAAGTCCTACTCCGTACGTAGTAGGAAGACAGTTTTGTTTCCATTCTCTCTCCTCTTGGGTTTCCTTGCTTCTCATGTATTTCTCCACTTGTACACATCTCTCGGTCTTGGTCTATGGCTCTTTTTGCCCTTCAGTTTGTGGTTCTTCGCAGTAATGAAAAGCAGGTGCTACTGTGACAGTGGCCCATTGCTGATCACACTCTAATAGACTGTGTTCCTTTGATCTCTGCTCCCGAGTTTTGTGCAGGTGTTTGGGAGGAGAGAGCAAAAGGCAATGTTTTTGCTAAGAATTTTGGCATCACAAAAAGAAACATAATTTCACAAGGACACTACAAATTGAGAATAGATAAAGAGACACCTAACAGAGAATGAGCATATGAAAATCTATTTTTTTGTAAATGCGGCACAGCAGCTATGAAGACAAAATTATTCCTAAATCTCTACGAGAGACTTGAGACTTTAAAAATCATCCCTAGTTTGTAAATACGAGCATTCAAGAAAAGAGATCGTGAAACAAAATATGAATGACAGTGGATATAAAATACGTATGATGAAAGAGAACTTTTAGATTGGTACAACTATAATTAATTTTTTTAAAGAAAAAGGAAAAACAAATCATAACTTATTTAAGAAGTAGAAATAAAAAATTCAATTAGTGAAATAGGCAAGTAGTTCTGAAAATAGCACATAAAGTACCCAGTATTTGCATATTCTGATAACGCTATCTCCAAGACCAGGAGTGCTGTCTGTCTTCTGCACTGGTCTACTTCTGCATTTACCCAGGTGCACAGTTTATTGAATTACAAATGCATGAGTTTGGGTGTCAGTGGGGCGGGAATCATGAACATGGTTGTCATTCAGCAGTATCAACGAAACTCACCACTAGTGGTAAGTAGGGTGCATAAACTATAAGACCATTGAGGCCGGGGTGGGGCGGCAGTAAGGAGATTTAAAATAAGTAGGAGTGGCCACATGGTGTCCTAGACTCTTACCACTCAGATGCCAGGCTTAGAGAGGGCTGCACACTCATGGCCAGAGTTCCATAATGCTCTACATAGCTGGAGGGAGTGAAGGCTGGCAGCAGGAGACCATGAAACGATGGAAGTTTCTTGACTGAAGAAGTGAGGAGGGAACCTTAATGGGGATGGGAGTGGAGGATTTGGGAACACAGTAACTTCATTACCTATTATGGGTTTTTTTTAACAGCTTGATTGAAATACACTTATTCATATACTACACAGTTGACCCATTGAAAGCGTACAACTCAGTGGCTTTAGTATATTACAGAGTGGTGCATCACTGAGCTAAGTCAAACCAGCGGAGCCAGCTCTCCGCTGATCTACTGTGTGTGCTTGTTATGCATATAGATGTGAATTTGTGTGTGCCTGCACTTGTGTGTGCATAATGTGGGGGAGAGAGGGACAGTGACCCACCGGGCCATCCAGATCTGTGTCTCTTCAGTTGTGTTGATAATAGCCTTATAAAACCAGCAAATGTTTCCTGTGAATTCTCTGAACTATATTTTATCTGGAGATACTGCCTGAAATTGCATAATAAGCTATGGGGAAAAGTCACATATGTCACTGTTTCCGGTGACAAATGAATTACAACGTGAAAACTTTCAGGGAAAATGTTCCTAACATTAAATTCACATTAATGATTTATGGCCTCTTATTCACAACTTACAAATAAATGCCTTACCAAGGTTAGCTAAACCTTAGTCATTCTTATAAAAGTGGAATTATAACAGTTTCAAAGTGTAGCAAAATAAAGCCTAGAGAATAATAAAATGTAGTCCATTTTAGAAAATAATAAATTGTAATTCAGTTACACATTCCTGGAGGGAGATCAAAGATCTTCCTTGTTTTGTTATTCTTACACCACAGAAATCTGTAATAGGTATGGGTGTGCATGTCTCATTTATATATTTATCTCTCTGTATTTACATTAGAATAAATTATTCAATTTAATTATCTACAGCAAATGCATCAGAAGTTTCAGAAATAAGTAAGCTATAACCAGTATAATATATATAGTAATAGTAATATATACAATATTTTATAATATATTTCTATTAAAACTCTAAATTTATAATTCATATAATATAGATATATTTTGTATAGTATATATTATTTATATTATATGAAGTATATGATGCAAATCTATAAAAATCATAAATATATAAATACATATCATAGTTTATATATTATAGAAAAATGATACATAGCAGTACTATAGATCTACATCGTGATATACATTTTTTTAAAGAAATTGTAACTGAAGGCGCTAATTCATTCCTAAATATTTTCCTGAGAGTTCTGTTTGTGGACGTGGACTTCAAATTCTCTGGCATAAATAATACCGTGGGTTTTTCTAAAAGACTTTTGTATCATCCACACTGAGCCGACTCGTGTCTGACCAGTGTCGCCTTGAATTGCGGAGTCGTATCCACCAGTTACACAAAGACGCGCAGACTGGCCAGGACAGTCATGAGCCGCGGGAACCATCCTCTGTGAGCAGGGGCAGCCAGGAACCAGAAAGAAAGGGTCAGGACGTGGGTCCTCCAAGACGGCACCGCGCTGGTAAGCAGGGGAGGAGAGCAAGAACAAAATATTCAGAATCCGCGCCAGTGCGCCGCAGGACAAATCCGGAAGCAAATCCTGGGTCCTGCTGGAGGGTAAGGACGTGCACTTATTCCTCAGCCAAAGAGGCTTGGAGGCAGCCTACAGTTCAGCATCTGCAGGCGCTGGGGGACGCCGTGACATATGTCGTGTCTTATCAGAGGCCTGGCCGAGGGCAGAGGCGGCCGTGTCAATGACAGAAGGGATTACAAGAGGCAGGTAAACCCCGCCAGCTGTGGCCAGCACCAGGCCAGGCTGAATCTCTTTACTCTGGTGTCCTGGCCTCCAACCCGTCTCCTCCCCATAAGGACCTTATTCTGGACTCGATCCTGAGTTCTCATCCTTATTCCAGCTGCCGCAAAGAAATGCCAGAAAACCCGAGCGTGATGTTTTTCTATTTAAAAAAAAAAAAAAGGGTGGGGGAGGGAAAAATCTTACTCTGGTTCTCTGTGTACATTAAAAGGAAAAAAAAAAAAAAAAAACCATGAGCATTTTGGTAAGAATCTTGTCAGAGGATTTACTGTTTAAAAATAAGTAATTGAAAATATAATACGTAGCATTGAAGCGTTTTTCTTGTCTGTTTCTCTGTTGTTATTATACCATCAAAAAGAAAATAAAACAAATTGCTTCACCTTGGGGCAAAACGTAGACAGAAAGATGTACAGTTGCACCTTCTTCCCTGGTGAGCGATATGACAAGCGACAAGCGTGGGGACAGTTATTCCCAAGAGCAGGGAACAACGGTTGATCTGGGGAGTGACTCCATCCAAGGCTGGAATTCCAGGTCGCCTTTCCCAGTCCCAGGAGTTAAAAGGAAAAACTTTGTCCTGTATACTTTGATTTCTTTACTGATTCTTTTTACTCGAGCTTCTGTGAATGTTTTACTCTACTAACCTGTATTCATCCTGAAAGATATTCTCATGTAAGAACAAAAATGTCCTCTATATCCATTTATATGTCAGAGATAGATGGCAGCCTGGCCTAAGAGACATTCAGTAAATGCTGAACGAATTCATGAGCATGGAAGTTGGGGCTTGGCCCTCGTCCTTCTCACCTGCCAACACTTCCAACTCAATCCTTCCAACCACCACAGTCTTTATTCTACCGAAGCTTGGATCTTGGCCTCCGATCCTCCACAGTTTATCTGGAGCTGGGAACTCTGCCATCTTCCAGGGAAATATGTCCTTGATATCACAGGTCGGGTTCATCTTTCTCATCAAATATTTTTATAGTTGTCCACTTCAAGGGTTTCATGCACACCCATGTAGGAGCTTATATACAATGTTTAATATCTTCTAAAAGGTAGATTTTCTTTTCTAAATAAGTTATTTTCAAGGAATTTGTTGGAATAAACTCTAAGTCTATGCCTTTCTATGCCCCAAGAATATAGGGGGATGGAAAGACAGAATATATTTTCCCCATGAGAAAGAATTGAATTTCTTTAAAAGTGTATAAAGAAGTAACTTTTCTCTGTAGAGTTATAATCAGGATAAAATAATGAAAGCATGACCTAGATTTTTAAAATTACTTTTTCTAGAAAGAGAAAAAGGTAAAGAAAACACAGATTTTTAATCTGTAAGTGAAATCTTATCATGCAATGTTCCTTTGAATGTTTAAAAAACAAATATTTTCTAAAATAAATTTATGAAGATTTTTGAACTAAAAAACATAATAGATTTATAGTGAAACTTCCTCTGGCATAGAAGGAATTGTCACATATTTTAAAAGTAATGGAAAATTAATTTGAAAGTGCTTTTTCCCAGTTGTGTAATGCATATTTATAATCTATAGAGTAACAAACAAAATCATATTTTGGATCGTTAAGACATGACTTAGCAAAAAGCTAATTTGTTTTAAGGCCCTTTGATGCATTTAATTTAATTTATTGGAAGCAAATTAATGTGAAATGATAAAATAATTATTAAAATGGAAATAGAGGGAAGGAATGAATCAAATCAACAGAGGGGGGAAAGTGGCTGATTACTGTAGTTCACAG
Organism: Enhydra lutris kenyoni; assembly: GCF_002288905.1. NCBI lineage: Eukaryota > Metazoa > Chordata > Mammalia > Carnivora > Mustelidae > Enhydra > Enhydra lutris. Next base: position 23,836,853 of record NW_019154121.1, read on the forward strand.
GATAATTCCCAATTTAATCACATTAAATCTAATTGTTAGCAGACAGTTGATGGGAAATATAGCTTTGCTTTCTAACAGAGAGAGGGAGAAAGGCAAAAAAAAAAAAAAAAAAAAGAAAGAAAGAAACAAAAAACCCCAACAAAACAAAAACAAAAGAACAACAACAACAAAAACCCACCAAACCCAAAACCCAAAAAGCTAGAATGTCAGAGGAGAAATCAAAGAATGAAAAGAATCTAAAAAGGACTTCTTAAGGGGACACTCACTGTCCTTTTGCATTCTCAAATGACACTTGTTAAATCAGTGTTTTATGGTTTTAGAAAACTAATTGTAGTTTGAAAAGCATCCATATTCAAGTCAATAAATGTATATTGAATGACTGCTGTTTTCAAGACATTGTGCTCCTCATCTATCTTCTAGCTGGTAAGTTTATCTGAATACTTAGAGCGATGGTAAAGCCAAGTTCTATTGATCAGTGGCAATCCCCATTAAAATGGTAATGAACAACCTGTACAGTATACCATGATATATTTTCTTATCCTGAGTGTGATGAATGTGTAATGTAATAGAATTTACAATAATCTGACGATTCACATGACCTCTACTGGAGGATTAATTTTATAACTACATGTTGTAGTTTCAGACTTCAGTGGAATGCATGAGTTCTTCATTGCTGTTTTCAAAATTTTCTAGAGTAAACTTGGAAAAAGTGGGAGTTATTCTAATACTATTTTTTTTTAAGTATGAATAACCATTCCTCCTGAATAGACTCATTAAAAACCTATTCAAAAATCTACCTTTGGCGCCTGGGTGGCTCAGTTGGTTAAGCGGCTGCCTTTGGCTCAGGTCATGATCCTGGAGTCCCAGGATCGAGTCCCACATCGGGCTCCCTGCTCAGCAGGGTGTCTGCTTCTCCTGCTGATCTCTCTCCTCTCATTCTCTCTTTCTCTCAAATAAATAAATAAAATCTTAAAAAAAAAAGTCTACCTTTTTCAATGGGAAAAGAGTCCCTTGTTGAATTCTGCTCATCTCCCTCCATCTTTAGTGATGTCCTTTTAGTCTAAGCTTTCGTGATCTTTCTTCTGGACTGTTAAAGTAACTTTAAGCAGGTTTTCCCTCTTTTTCTCATCCTTTTACTTATTCTCCAAACTGCACTCTGGGAAATGTTAAAAAGAAATGTAGAAGACTGGTCATTTCACCTCCAACAATGTGTTGGCATACATGGCAATGCATACATTTCAATCAAAGAGAAAATAAAGCAACAGTGATAATAAACATAAATGCATAGTCATAGCTTTGGACAGTATGGCATATTACTTGGAATGCTCCTCATATCAGAAAACAACCAAATCTCTATAAAATGGATTATTATATTTTTAGGTAATAAATTGCTGAGATCACAGGAATTCAGAGAAAACTCTGAGCCCTCTCACCTCATTTTGTGATATCCATGGCACAATGTGGCAACAACTCTAAGAGGGACATTTTCTGAAGGATGAAGAGAATAGAATGAGCAAGGAGATGGGGCTTTGGGGAAACCAGTTTAAATTATTGGTTCTCTGGTTATCTTACTGCGGGCTACCTCCTTTTCCAGTTGCTATTTGTGATATGGGCACATTACCAGGCTGCTGTCAGAATTAATTAATGTGTGCATTCCTGTGAGATTTTTGAACAAAAGACTCTTTACAAGAATTATTGGTAAATGAGATTTCAAGACCTCGGACTTTGATGAAAAGTTCCATTGTCATGCCCCTTTAAAAATCCTTACTTCTGAAGATGTGTTCCCAGTTTAGGTAATTGCTCATGACTGACTTAATCTTAAGGGAAGAGACCTAGGAAGATATTACAGACTTCTTTCATATTAAGTCAAGATATTTAAAATAACTTTGAACTTAAAGCAAGAGAAACGAGTATTTGAAGATAGGGATATTTGCAGACTAAATAGATCATGATGTGAGTCAAAGCATGGACTTACAATGCAATGATCAAGCTGTATTATTTTAATCTGTTTTTGTTGGATGTTACAGTTTTGTAGATGAAAGGAGAAAGAAAGCAATTATAGAGAAGCAGGTCTGAAGACTTAACTGATGAAAACAGGTGGATAGTGTGCGTGTGCTGTTACTTTCTTGCTAGCATCTGGAGAATGAAGACTTCTTTCTGGAAGCAATATGGTAGAAGAGCCTTTCCCCTTTAGTTGGCAGGATGTCCATATTCCCAGAACAGTGTTTGAATGCGACACAGACTGTTTTCAAATAAAAAGAGGATTGGGAGGCTTGCCAGCTTATGCTCTTTTTCTTCTCACTGAGAAGTATGTTCTTTTTGGTCCATGCTAAACCATCCTCCACTTCCCGCATCACTGGGAAAGCAGTCCTTCTTGGTAACTAGACCCAAATTCCAGATCCGCGAGGGGTTCCACAGAGTTCTCTCCCTGGTTCTTAGTTTTTACCTTTATTTTCAGCTGTGATGGTTTAATCTCACTTTCTATTATAAGTATTTATGGAGCACTTGCTGTTGTTCCGTACCTTGTTAGGCACCTAAAAATATAATAATGAGTAAGACCCATGGCCACTGCCTTCATAGAGCTTCCCACACAGATTTTTGTGTACGTATTATTTTTCTAAATTTAATTTTAATTTTTCAGTGTTCCAAGATTCATTGTTTATACACCATACCCAGTGCTCCATGCAATATGTGCCCTTCTTAATACCCACCATCAGGCTCACCCATACCCCCACTCTCCTCCTCTCCAAACCCTCCGAAACCTTCAATTTGTTCCTCAGAGCCCACAGTTTCTCATGTTTTGTTTCCCCTTCCGATTTCCCCCAATTTCCTTTTCCTTTCCTTCTCCTAATGTCCTCCATGTTGTTCCTCATGCTTCACAAGTAAGTGAAACCATACAATAATTGACTCTCTCTGCTTGACTTATTTCACTCAGCATAATCTCCTCCAGTCCCATCCATGTTGACACAAATTTGGTATTCATCCTTTCTGATGGAGGCATAATACTCCATAGTACATATGGACCACATCTTCTTTATCCATTCATCTGTTGAAGGGCACATCTTGGCTCTTTCCATAGTTTGGCGATTGTGGCCATTGCTGCTATGAACATTGGGATACAGATGGCCCTTCTTTTCACTACATCTGTATCTTTGGGGTAAATACCCAGTAGTGCAATTGCAGGGTCATATAGGGTAGCTCTATTTTAATTTTTTGAGGAATCTCCACAGTGTTTTCCAAAGTGGCTGTGCCAGTTGCATTCCCACCAACAGTCTAAGAGAGTTCCCCTTTCTCCACATCCTCTCCAACACTTCTTGTTTCCTGTCCTGTGCATTTTGGCCATTCTAACTGGTGTAAGGTGGTATCTCAATGTGGTTTTGATTTGAATCTCCCTGATGGCTAATTGTGATGAACATTTTTTCATGTATTTTAGCCATTTGTATGTCTTCTTTGGAGAAGTGTCTGATCATGTCCTCTGCCCATTTTTTGACGTGATTATCCATTTTTTGTGTGTTAAGTTTGGGGAGTTCTTTATAGATCTTGGATATTAACTCTTTGTCTGTAGTGTCATTTGCGAATATCTTCTCCCATTCTGTGGGTTGCCTCTTTGTTTTGTTGACTGTTTCCTTTGTGGTGCAGAAGATTTTTATCTTGACAAAGTCCCAAAAGTTCATTTTTGCTTTTGTTTCCTTGGCCTTTGGAGACATGTCTTGAAAAAAGTTGCTGTGGCTGATGTCGAAGAAGTTACTGCCTATGTTCTCCTCTAGGATTTTGATAGAGTCCTGCCTCACATTGAGGTCTTTAATCCATTTCGAGTTTATCTTTGTGTATGATGTAAGAGAATGGTCGAGTTTCATTCTTCTATACATAGCTGTCCAATTTTCGCAGCACCATTTATTGAAGAGACTGTCTTTTTTCCCACCGGATATATTTTTCTACGTTGTCAAAGACTATTTGACCATAGAGTTGTGGGTCTATATCTGGACTCTCTACTCTGTTCCATTGGTCTATGTGTCTGTCTTTGTGCCAGTACCATCTATCTTGGTGATCACAGCTTTGTAATAAAGCTTGAAATTACACACATTAAATACAGACTTTTAAATGAAGATTTTAATATGAAAGTGTATATATTAAATACAGGCCAATTCTTTGTTTTCACAGAATGGAGCACTTGTATTATCACTCATCAACACTTACAGACTACTATTTGAGAAGAATACTGAATCTCAAAGTGTCTTTTGGAAAAGGAATATTACATTTTAAAACTAGACCAGATTAGTCAATAGTTGAATGCCAATGCAGTGGTTAATGACCAGGAGAAAAATTGTAATTTGAAACAGTTTAGAAGGGTTTCCTTGAGTACCCTTATATCAAAATCACTTGGGAAAATTACCTTAGGAAGTACTAGAAATTATCTTGAAAAGCTTATTTATGGAGAGAGATGGGTAGGGAATTATTGAACATTTAGTATGTACTACATTCTTTGGCTAAAAGAAAGTTGCTCATTAAAAGAAAAAGAAATAAAAGAGAATGAAGAACCAGGGTAAGAGATTTGCTGGGGTCACGTAACTGGTAGAGGCAGAAACAGAAATCCCGTTTCTTGCCACTTTATCCAACACCTGCTCTGTTTCTGCACACTCACAAAACGGTTGTTTCCCCAGACTGCCTGGTATGAAAATCGAGTCTCAGAACTATTCCTTGTATGTTTAAAAAAGACAAATCCCTTCGCACATTCCATGGGAGCCAGGCTCCACTGATAAAGCTGAGGCCCAGAGGAAACTATTTTTCTCACCTATTTGGCCTTTAATGTTCCTTGCTCGTGCGTGGAGGTAGAGAACTAATAACAATAATGGACGGGATGTCCTTGCACATAAACATTTGGCTACTCACAGCATGAGATGTCTTGTCAGCATAGGGGATGAAATAATGGTGTAAAGATTTACCTTCAGGGAGCTGGACGGGTCTCAGCAGGAAGGCAGCTCAAAGCAGATAGATGGCCTGGCACGAGTAGGTCACCTGTGTTTACGCTGATGAATGTGTGTGACTTCCTAGCCTGCATCATTATATTGAGTTGTGTGGTTTTTGGTAGCACATGTAACTCTCTCTAAAAAGTATCTTTCAACCTCATATTCTGGCTTCCCTGAAATGCATGATATGATTCATGTGAGAGCGATTTTCAGCTAGCTAAAGTGACTTGTAAGTCTTAGGAATTAAGGATAATATTATTTGTATTATGAGCATACAGAGTTAGTTGAAAACAAATACTTAGAGTTACATAATTTGTTGTTGGAGCATTTGCTGAATTTAGTTTGTTGATGTGTATGTGGATTTGGTTACATATTTTAGTATTTATGTTGTGATTTTTTAATGTACCATTTTTTTAATGAAATGATTTGTGGAATGATATTTTAAGAAATAAGGTCTTTGGAGTACAGTTGAAACAGTTTCTTTGAAGTTCTTCTTGTTTTTTTGCTCTTATCCCAAGAGTTGCAATAACAAGTCATCTTTCTTGACTTCTAAAGTGAGTTTTAGGCATCGTTATGAAATCTATGACCACTAGGAACGTAAATAAAAATTCAAGTTGCATATATGGATATTTTAATTGGAAAATTCAGTGGGTATCTCTTATACAAATGAAATGCCCTTTTACACAATAGACAAATTTATAGAAAATCTATAATTATATGTGTCAACAGAGCATGTTATTAACATATATATTACATAATTATAAATTTATGTGACTGGTTTTTACCAAGCATACTCAAGTCATAGTCCACAATACATGATATGAATGCAATTTTCTTTGAATATGCAGATTTTAAAGGATTTATTTCAATACCACTTTCATTGTCTAAAACATGCCTTGTTTTGCTTTGTCTACAGACCCAGTCTTTCAAAAATCATTCTTGATGAAAATCTGTTTATATTCTAATGTGTATTTAATTTTTGGAAACAGATAAAATGCCAATTAAAATCAAAGCTTGTAAATATAGCAAATAATTGATCTTTCTGGATATTACATCTTTAAAATAAACCTAACAGAAATAATGACTCTCTTGTGATGCAACAGGTGTTTCTGACAAAGAGGCATTGGAAAATATCCTGCTAGTTCATTTTCTGTTTTAATTATTAAGTCCTCTAAAAGATATTTATGGAAACTATCTCTTATGGAATTATGGCTAATTATAAAGTAAGAGTCTTCATAAGACCAGCATTCTGTGGTTTCCCCCTGATTAAATACATTAAAATACAGTTTCATCGGGGCACCTGGGTGGCTCAGTGGGTTAATGACCTGCCTTCAGCTCAGGTCATGATCTCAGGCTCCTGGGATCGAGTCCCACATCGAGCTCTCTGCTCTGCAGGGAGCCTGCTTCCTCCTCTCTCTCTCTCTGCTTGCCTCTCTGCCCACTTGTGATCTCTTTCTGTCAAATAAATAAAAATCTTTAAAAAAAATACAGTTTCATCTGAGGGTGGTGTAACTGTGCATTCCTTTCCCCATCTTCTCTGAGTATCTCTCTAGAAATGGGGAAAATAGTGGTTTTGTTTGGGTGGTTTCCACTAAAGCTGAGCAAGGTCATGCTTTTGTATTGTCTATTATCAGATATAATTTCTCAAAAACAGATGGCAAACAGGCAGTATTAGAAATTTTGTAATTTACGATGCTGCGCTAAACACAGACCACTGACTAAAACTGCAACCCCCTAAACACCAAAACAACCTTCAATCATTCTGACCGGTTCCGCACGTCTCACCCTTCATCGTCTTTTGGCTGAAGACCAAAGTTCATTTATTACTGCTGTTTCCTTCCCTCTGCTAAGATCATTGCACACTACACTTGTTTTGCATTCCAAACTGGTTTACCTGGCAAAGGGAGCTAAGTAAAGCTGTCTTCCATTTTCATTATTATTCATTTTACCTTTCCGATACTGAGCCGTTAAAATTAGAAGAAAGAAAGAAAGAAACAATCAAGCGTATTAAAAACTTGAAACAGTGTATTTATTTGACCCTCGAAAACTGCTCAGTATTGGAAATCGTCACTAATGTATGTCAAATTCAGCAAGCAAAGCTGAAGCAATTTACTTTCCACACTTTACTAAATGGCGCTCTAAGCATCTGGGTGAGAGCGCATCTTTCCCAGACTGGATGAGTCTATTGGTTTCTGTTGCGGTTTGGGGTTTCAGAGGCTGAACAGGTGTGCCAGCATGAGCAAGAAAACACAAAAGCAGCTGTTCTTAAAGAAGTCTGGTAGATTTTTCTAAGACCTTACCCATCAACCCTCTTTTTCGAATCAATGAATAAAATAGGTCAACTTTGGCAAAATATTCTTGGAATATTTTCTTTACTGCCTGACTTCAAAAAAAAAAAAATCAGGTTACAAATACCTAAGTGAAAATTTACTACTGGACTGATTGCCTAAGACCAAATCATTGACCAGTGTCTTTCTGATAGAAAGAAAGAAAATAAACATATCGTGTCTCCTCGTATCAGTCTCCTATGCAAAATGCTTTGGTATTTTTCCATACCCTATAGACTTAACATTTTGTGGGACATTGACGCCCCAATACAATTTTGTCTGTGTCTGTTTCTCTATTTTACTACAACCTTGGCTCAGATGATATCCAGTATTTATGCAAACAGATTCAGCTGCTCACTGGGGTATGTCAAGGAACTCACTGCGTGTGTGTGCATGTATGTATGTACACATATATCCTTGCTCAACAACCAAAATGATCTCCTCAGCCCCCCAGATTAATGTTCTACTTATCCTTGCAATGGGCTTGACCTCTGACAAAGAATTTCCCTTAACTATCTTACTAAGAAGTGGTGTGTTTGTCCCCTGAGCTTTTGTTCTCTTTATAACTCATTTCAAATTCCATCCTATGTATATGACTTTGCCTTACATATTTTAAGGTTGTCTTATGGATACTTAAAGTTATTCTGGATTTTGGACTTAGTTCCTCAGCCCTACCTCACAAACCCCCAACCTACTCCATAATACTCTGTAAATGCAATATTTTTTTCTAGCATTATTGAGATATACTTGAAATGTATTATGCAAGTTTAAGATGTACCATGTACTGATTATATATATTTATATATTGCTAAATGATTATGATAGTAAGGTTAACTTATATATCTATAACCTCACATAGTTACATTTTGTGTGTGGTAAGAACTTTTTAAAAAAATCTATTATTAGTAACTTCCAAGTATATTATGCAATATTGTTAACTGTAACCATCATGCTGTACATTATATCTCCAGAACTTTTTCCTTTTTTATCTGGAAGGTTGTACCTTTAGACCACCTTCACTCATTTCCTCCTCCCCTCGCCCACTACCGCTGGTAACCACCAATCTGTTCTGGGATTCTATGAGCTTGTTTTTATTTAGATTCCACATTTAAGGCAATGATCTTATGCACATGACACCCAAAGCACAAGCAACAAAAGCAAAAGTAAGCAAGTGGGACTACATCAAATTATAAAACTTTAGCACAGTAAAAGAAAGGATTAGCAAAATAAAAAGGCAAATTGCAAAATGGGAAAAATATTTGCAAACTACATTTCTGATAAGGAGCTAACATCTAAAATAAATAAGGAACTCATAAGCTCAGTAGCAAATAAAACACAAATAAGTCAAATAAAAATGGGCAGTGGACCTCAATAGACATTTTTTTTTAAAGATTTTATTTATTTATTTGACAGAGAGAGATTACAAGTAGGCAGAGAGGCAGGCAGAGAGAGAGGAAGGGAAGCAGGCTCCCTGCTGAGCAGAGAGCCTGATGTGGGAATCGATCCCAGGACCCTGAGATCATGACCTGAGCCGAAGGCAGCGGCTTAACCCACTGAGCCACCCAGGTGCCCATCAATAGACATTTTTTTTTTCCAAAAAGATATTCAAGTGGCCACTAGGTACATAAAAACGTGTTCAACATCACCAATCATCAGGGAAATGTAAATCAAAACCACAGTGCATTGTTCCAAGGATTCCTGCATGCATTTCCATGAGCCATATGTCCACCCAATAATCTTTTATCAGAGTCCATTTTTAAAAGTAATGATTTGCCATAAAATCCTTTGAGAATGCAAAATATCTAGAAATTTGAATCGTATTAAACAACAGTAAAACAGATGTGGCAACTATGTTTTTTTCTTTTTGACAAAATGGATTCAGTATTTGAAAAATGAACAGTGCCAAATTCTTACAAACTTAGTCTATGAAATAGAAATTCAAGCACTTAGACATATGAAAATGAACAATAAATTATAATATTTAAAGTAAACTTTGAATTTCAAAACTCTGGACTAGCGAGAGATTGAGAACATCACTTAGCATAAGGGAGTAATGAATTTGAGAGTAATACAGAGACCTCTGCCTCTTTCTAACTCATGATTAGGAATGAAGCTACATTCAGCAACATTGCTTCATGCTATATGGGATTGTCCTATTGGACACAATAGCAGTATCTTGAATGAAGGCATAGAAAGCAGCTTATTAGATTTGCAAATGGCAAAGATAGAAGAATGAGAAATTATCTTGAGTTTGAGATTCCAAGCTGACCTATGGTGTTGGTGTTTGAACAGAATTTTATTTTATTTTTTAAAACAATTTTAAAATGAGTTTTATGAGCTACATGATTTCTATAAAAATGCAAATGCTGTCAAAGTTTGCATTAATGGACAGTATTCAGATTATGAACAAAATATTCTTTTCATTTTGAATTTTGTTATTAGACCATATCTGGAGTGGTTTGCTCATTTTTGCATGTGACATTTTAAGAACCAATAGAATAGGAGAAAATGATATAAGGAGGATGACCGGAAAGATGAGATATTTAGAAATGATGCTTTATGAGGGACAATGAGTAAACTGGGTGTGTGTAGTCTGAAGAAGAGAAAGTTAAGGGCAGATGTGATTCCAAAAGATAAAATTTGCATACTTAATATTTATGAGTCACATGCCAGGTGTCATCCTTGTGATAGAGCAAGTGGTGAGATAAGGTATGAACACAGAAAATTGTACCACAGTGCAGAATGTGCTAAGTGTTCTGGGAGTTCACAATCAGGGTCCTTTCTGGAAAACAAGTGCCTCTAGATAGTACAGGCAGAGAGAGATGTGATAGGATGATAAAGGAGAAAAGTGGTATTACTCAGAGATCAAGTAGTTGCCACAGCTTTGGGGCTGGTGCCCAGGACCCAACACTTGCTCCTGCCCTGAGCGAGAGCCACCTTCCCTGCAGTGATGGGAGATATCACTGTTGCTAATGCTGTGGAAGAGCACTAGTACATCAGACACCTGCTGTCAGAACCCCAATGCCTTCTTTCTTTGCTGGCCTTCAGTTTTACCTTCACACCTGTCCAAAACCACCTGGCAAGGGAGTCTTGGAAATGTTAGTTTTCTGATTCCCAATGATCCAGAGAAAGTGGATTGGGGAGATAATGGAAGGATAGGTGTGGGGTTGGTGATAAACTACATATAATAGGATTAGAAGTTGTTTTAGAAAGAGAGTCGTAGGCAAGATATAAGGAGACAGTCAAAGAAGGCGTCATAGAGCCAAATGTTTGAAGAACTACCCTTTGAATGGCAGAGTGAAGACATTGTGTGTCGTTCTAGAGAAAAGTGAGTGGTAGAAGTTATTTAGAGATAAAACATAGGCGTTTATGAAAAATAATTCCTTCACAACTAGAGTTCATGGCAGAATGATCTGCTCTTTCATTATGGGAGGTGTACAAGAAAAAAAATGTCATGGTAATTTTTTCCCATGGATGGTGGAGAAGGGATTCCTGTAGTAGAAGATAGATTGGATTGCATGATATCTAAGGTTCCTTACAATTTTATGACTCCCAAACCACTCCTATAAAAATAACAAAGTATAAAAAGTGGGTGAAGTAACATACAAAACATGAAAGGTAACTAATGAAGGAATCAAATATATTCAACATGTCTCAGTAACCTGGAAAAACAAAGTGAGAACTGCACAGAGGAAACAAACAAGAAGACTTTCTTATCAGCCCTTTTCAGGATCCTGAACTTTTCTTGTAAATATCCACCAATGCTCCAAATAAGCCTTTGGGGTTCTGTGCAAGATTTGAGTAGGGAAAAGTGCCTCCTTCCATGCAGACTTTGGCACAGGGCTGCAAGGTGGCAGCCAACTTGCCAGCCTCAAATATCAGGGCCAGGAGCAGCATCTGCGTGTGAGAGCAGATTATGCTGTAGGCAAACTCCACTCGCTGGCAGGGGTGCCATTATGCTGTTATGGACTAAAAAGTCTCCTCTTTCACCTGAACATAACTTTAGTGGGGCAAGGCAATGAAGAACAATATGTAAGAGAAAGAAACTGGAGAGTAATGGAACAACAACAACAACAAAGTGTGTAGAGGACAGGAGAGATTCTTTCTATGAATAAGAAAAAACCTCTAATAAGGAATTTCATAATACTCATGTTCTGATAATATCTAAGTAGCAAGCAGATGGCATCTAGCTCAACCCCTAGTGAGATGTGCCGGCCAAGGGGTTCCCAGTAGGCTTGAGTGTAGTCAGTGATCACTGGTATGTGCTGGGAGATCGGATAACAGAGCAGAGAGAGACCCTTGACTCTTGACTACGCTGGTCATTAGCGCTATGAACTTAACTGTTTTATATTATCTATAAAAGCCCATTTCAAGGACTTAGGAGATTAAAAGAGAGAATGTGTGGCACACTCCCTCAACATATGGTAGCTACTCTCGTTCTTTGGCTGCTTCTGATCATTAGAGACATTTTCTCTATATGTAATGAATTTCGCCTTCCCCATGAAGAATCCTCACCAGGGACTGGGAGCTTCAGGTCACGAAGGCGTTTTGTCTTTCCCTGATGGACTTTCAAATATTTGAAGATGGGAATCGTCCCTTCAAGTTCCTCGTGCCCACATCCTTCTCTCAGGCTTCGTGGTGCCGGTACCCTCACGATCCTCATGAGGACTGATATTGTGAAAATAAAGTGAGACTGGAGTGTGAATATGGATTATGATTCAGTGGTTGAGCCGCAGAGAAAGTGAGGGAAAATAGGGAGGAAAACAGACTGGAACAGAATCAGTTTTGATTTTTGGACTGGAGGGTTCAGCAGCTCTGATCTGCTTTCCTGATGTTCACCCAGTTCTGAGGTTGACGTTTTCCCAGAGGCCCTGAGTGGTGCCTCCACACGTAGCTTCTGACCCGGGGCTACTAGCAGGTTGAATAAGGGGTTCCTATGTAGTGGGCTCTGGGTTTTCCAGAAAGGTCTCTCCCCCAAACCTACTCTCCATCTCTGATGTCGGCCTGAAAATCATGTATTTAATTCTTTACCATTTTGTCTCACATGTCTACAGAAAGCCCTGGATGAAACCATCCTTATGCAAATTTAATTACAATTTAATTATATACGGAATATAAGTTAGGTTCATTAAGAAATACCTCAGCGCATTAAGATTTATTGTTTTCAGATACACGGTTTGATGAATTTTGGCAAAGATGAATAGTCTGTAACTAGCATCAAAATCAGATTTCGCTCCCACTACCCCAAAGAGGGCCCTCTCCCAATCCCCAGCCCTGATAACACCACTGAGGATTTTGGTCTTGTTTTGTTTTGTTTTTTTCTGTTTCTATAGTTTTTGCTCTTCTCTGGAATGTCATAGAAATGCAATCACAGTTTGTAACCATTCAGTTTGGGCTTCCTTCACGTGGCGTAATGCTTTTGAGACCCAGGGTGCGGCACACATCTGTACTGGGTTCCCTTTGCTGGCCCTGCACGTGGTGTAATCTTTCACTAGGTGATGGGCATTTGAGTTTTTTCACGGTTTTGTCCATTTCGAATGAAGCTGCTATAAACTTGCATGTGCAGGTTACTGTGTGGATGTTACGTCTGCATTTCTGTTGGGTGACGGCCTAGGAGGAGACCGGCTGGGCTGTTCGCGGAGTGTGTTTCTCTTGTGTGTTCAACTTTAGAAGAGGCTGTCTAGCTCTGATTCTGCCGTTCAGGATTTCCTTCAGAAAAACAGAATTTTGGGGTGTCTGGGTGGCTCAGTGGGTGAAAGCCTCCGCCTTCGGCTCAGGTCATGATCCCCGGGTCCTGGGATCGAGCCCCGCATTGGGCTCTCTGCTCAGCGGGGAGTCTGCTTCCTCCTCTCTCTCTCTGCCTGCCTCTCTGCCTACTTGTGATCTCTGTCTGTCAAATGAATAAATAAAATCGTTAAAAAAAAAAAAAAACAGTTTCAGTTGTTTTGCATCCCCATCAGCAATAGGTATTACCTGTTTATGGATATACAAGTTTATATATATATATATTTTTTTTTTTTTCATTTTAATAGGTATATAGTGGTTTCTCATTGTGGTTTTAGTTTGTAATTGCCTCATAGTTAATGATGAACATTTTTTCATGTGCTGATTTGCCATCCTGATCTCTTTTTGGCCAACCGTTCAAACCCCATGTCCATTTTTTAATTGCATTGTTTGTTCTCTTATTGAGTTGTGAAGAATATTTATATTTATTGACTTGTGATGATCCTTTATATTTGTATTTTGGGCACCAGTCACTAATACATGTATAGTATTTTGGAAATACTTTTCCAGGATTTTTTTTTTTTTTTTATTTGACAGAGATCACAAGTAGGCAGAGAGGCAGAGAGAGAGAGGAGGAAGCAGGCTCCCTGCTGAGCAGAGAGCCCGATGCGGGGCTCGATCCCAGGACCCTGAGATCATGACCTGAGCCAAAGGCATAGGCTTTAACCACTGAGCCACTCAGGTGCCCCTTCCAGGATTTTTTTTAAATATATCTTTTAACAGTGTCTTTCAAAGAGCATCAATTTTAATTTTTATTTCTCAATATTCTAATGGTTTGGGCTTGTTATACTTTATATAAGAAATCCACTTCTTTAGTAGATACAGGATTTTTTAGACTGTCTATGTCTTCCTGAGTGAACTTTAGTAGTTTACCTCTTTGTATGTGTGTCAGTTTTAACTAAGTTGTTGCGCTTAATGACAACTTTGTAAATAACATTCTTTTATTAGCATTTTTTTAAAGATTTTATTTATTTATTTGTCAGAGAGAGGGAGAGAGAGAGAGTGAGCACAGGCAGACAGAGTGGCAGAGGGAGAAGCAGGCTCCCTGTGGAGCAAGGAGCCCGATTCAGGACTCGATCCCAGGATGCTGGGATCATGACCTGAGCTGAAGGCAGCCGCTCAACCAACTGAGCCAGGCAGGTGTCCCTCTTTTATTAGCATTTTAATGGCAGTAATTTCTTCATGCTATTCCCTCTTCCGTTCCTGATATTGATCATTTGCTCCCTCTCTCCCCCACTTCTCCCTTCTTCTCTCTCTGCCCCTCCAATCTGTCAGGCTAGAAGTTCATCATTGTTACAATAATGGTGGTTTTAGCTTTCACTTATTCTCTCAGTATTTGAATGTTTTAAATTTATTGATTTATAATTATAATTTCTCAGTGATGACCTCTTTAGCCCATGTTTTATTTAGAAATATGTGGATTTTTTTCATTTTAAAAACGCTTTGGATTTTTCAGACATTTTTGTGAATGATTACAGTTTTAATTTTTTTGGAGAATTTACAGATTTTAATTATTTTACTTTTATGACTCAGAATACGGTCTACCGTGATGAATGTTCCATGTGTGCTTGAAAGAGCGTTATTTTTCTGTCACTGGGTATTCTTTCAATATCAACTAAATTTATATGATGACACTTTCTTGAAAGCCTATTTTGAAAGATACAGAAAAAGCTAATAAGGGTTCAAGATGCCTATAGTTTAAAAAATTAGGCCAATAGCTACAATTATTTCAATCACATTGATAACATAGTGGCTTTGTTTTCAACATCTTGAAATTATGTTATTGAGGCCAAATAAAGGTATACTGAAAAAAGGGCTTAAGTGTATATCTTTGGTAATCCATATTTTCCATTAGCATGTTCCAATTACTTTGATCTAGAAGTTTTGTTGTACTTTTGACATGGACCCAAAAAGAAACCTGTTAAACTTCAGGCTTGTTCACTCAGTTTTTATTGTCTCTTACTGTGAATCAGGGATTAAATGATGTTCAGGGAAGAGAGATCCCAAGAGGTACACTCTCTCGCTATAATTCAGTTATAATATCAATCATTATAACTAATCACAGGCCCAAAACAAATCCGTGTTCTCTTAGGATTTAATTTGTGCTTTTAAGGATATATTAGCATCTTCTATGGAAAACGTGCCTTAAAACATCGCAAATTTGTGGTCATTTGGTTTTGGAACCCACCTGTAGATGGTCAAAGAATCCTCCTAGACTAACAGCGTTATACGGCTCAGACTGTAAGTGTAAATACTGGGGCTGGATGTAAAGGTCAGGTTGTCTCCTCCCACCTTCAAAATGGATATTTAAGAGAGTTTAAGAAAAAGTCAGGGTCCTATATTAGAAATCATTTCAACCTTTTCCTTTAAACACTAATACCAGAATTACAACATTTTGCAAAGCAGCTTTGCAGGTTTGTTCTAATAACTATTTCTCATATTCTTTTTCGTAGACAGCTCCCAAGGACAAAAAGGGAATGAATGTAGGTTTTCAGGAGTTCTTGTCTTTCAGACCTCCTGAAGAACAATCAAATTTTGTAATCTTTAAAAGAGCATATATTCATGTTTTCTTCAAAGGCAATTCTGTCTACAACATACCCTTAAAGAAATAGCTATGAAGGCACTCTTTCTTTCTATGCTCTAGTGCTGCATTTGTTCAACATAGCTTTGTCTTTTTAAAAAAGGATATATAAGATTTTAGGAAGAATCAGATGCTGCTAGACCATTGTTTCTGAGAGGCTAGAAATTACAGACCTTCTACTTATGCATAGGTAACAGGTAGTAAGGTCACAGAACCAGTGACATGCTGCTTTGCCCAGTGTTTTTCAAATCTGTAAGACAACTCTTGGAAAAATCCCCTGCTTTGCATATCAGTTGCGGGGAAGGTAGCCTGCAGAAAAAACTAAAATGCTGACTTCTGGACACCAACTCTTACAAGTCTCTGTCATGGACAATATCTTTACATTCGTGAAAAATAAGGCCAGAGGTATTCCTAGAATTGGAACACAAAGGACAAAACAAAACTCATACTTCAGGGTGTTGAAGTCTGGCAAAGGAAACATTAAAATCTTCTGCCCTACTTATCCAGGCTTATAGACACACTGTGTTTAAGGAATATACTTCTATGGCTTTATTTCATAATAAAACAGATAAAACCTGCTGTGCAAACTTGGGATGTGAATTTAAGCACCTCATTTAAATTTTGTCCTCTTAGTGAACTACACTCTCACATATCTTATCTTACCAACACAAAGTTCTAAATGTCCCCCTTCTGTCATCACTCCCAAATAGGCAAGGCCCTCAGTATGTCCCAGCCCAAGCCAGACAGAGGCATCCATCATACCACCCCTCTAGCTCCAGTTCCTGCCTTGGTAACCACTGAAGTCTTGCCTTGCCCACTCTGATGGACTGTCACTAAGATGAAGCCTCTTTTAGACCCCAGGCTTTTGAGAGAAGGCAACCCTAGTCCTTTATTACTAATTAATTGGATATTCTTCACCCGAGCATTCCAGTGGTGATAGTTCTTAGCACGTAGCTCTCTCAATGTACCACCAACTTCCACGGTGCCAGCCAGCTCCCGGAATGCTTGACCAGAGCAAGATACAAAACTCCCAGTCCTTGCCTCCAAAGAAGTCTTCTTGGAGACTAAGTACTTTTTCTTCACAAACCTTAAACATCTACATGAACTGATTATTCTTTTCATTCTCTAGGAAATAAAGTTGTGTGCTCTTCTAAGGAAAGCTACTCTTAGAGACCTTGGGTATTCTAAGGGTCTGTTGAGGTGCATATACCTAGACTCACAGAGGAACAGAACAAAGAGGAGGGCTATTTTTAGTCTCTGTCTTTGCTGCTGTAGTCTTCTCTGAGCTAAATATCCCTCCCCAAATTATCTCTGTCTCTGTCTATATCTCTGTCTTTCTCTCTGTGTGACATGCACACTCCTATAGAGCCCTCCCCCCGAACAAAAAACAAACTAAAAATTTAACATCTACTAGAGCGTGAGTAAAGTTTCAGCTGTAATTTGGGGTTAGAATTTGGGGCTATGTTACTTATAAAAAGTGTGACATCTCTAAGTTCCTAACTTTCTAAGCTTTAATTTCCCCCTCTGTAAAGTATGATTCTAATAACTCAGAACTCATGTAATTTTTTGTGATGAATAACAAATAATGCATGACAACATTAAGACTGTGCCTGACGCAGAGTAAAAATAAATATAAGCCATAATTTAGCCCTATATTTCTCCCTCCATTTTAGGAAAAATACTGTCCCCTTTATATAAATACGGTATTCCCATTTCTATATGAAGTTACCTCCACATCGTGTCCCCTCACGGACATTCTCTCTCCCTTCTCGGTTACACCGAACCATCCCAAAGCCCCGTCACCAGACCTTCCGCAAACCTCTTAACTGAAACAAACCTCAATGCTTTTCTCTTTTATTCTTATATGCATGTCAAAAATTAGTCTAGTGTTACTTCCAAGAAGTATTTTTGTGGCTTGTGTGTGTGTGTGTGTGTGAGAGAGAGAGAGAGAGAGAGCGTGGTTTTGTTTTGGGTTTGTGGGTTTTTTTTTTTTGTTATTGTTTTTAGGTTGTTGTTATTCTTATTGTTGTTGGGTTGGTTTTGTTTGTTTTGTTTTTTGTTTGTTTGTTTGTTTGTTTTGATTCTTGGGGATATTCTACACAGATCCTCCCAGTATCTACCAACAAAACTCCAAAGAGGTGAGAATGGAAGCTGTAAGGTTTCCTAAGCCTCTGGTGGGTAAGCCATTCCACACCACATCCGCATCTGCTCCATTTTCTTGGCCAAAGCAAGTCACAAGACCGAGGTAGATTAAGGGAGAGGGGAGACTCCTGCCTTCATGGGGAAGATGGTAAAGTCCTATGACAAAGGACATGCAGGATGGGAATACTATGTTTCCCTTTGGAAACAACTGACATCACTGATATTGCCAATCTTATTATGACACTCAAGGAGATGAAGAGTTTCCTAAGAGTAAAAGCGTGATTTTAGTACTTCTCAAGTAGATATAGTGTGCTGCAATACTAGAGACTTGAAAAAAAATTACTCATCTATTCATAACACATATTTTAGCATGCAAAATTCCAGCCTCAGATTTGTGCTAGAATCATTTGTTTTTGTATCATCTTGTCCCTCTACTGATAGGACCAGTACTTTTTATTGGGCTTTTATTTTATTTTTATAATCTGAATGTATTAAGGCAATAAATGTAATTTTCCACTTAAAATGATCATTATGGTTTTGGTTACTGCCTATTGCTCAGCAATTTTTTTTTTTCTTATCAAAATTCTTCCTGGTTGATTTACTTCCTAATTTTTTTTTCCATTAAATCATGTAAATTTTAGGAGAGTATTTTTTTCTTCTTACATTAGTTCAGAATCATAGATTCATGCATTGTCTTTTTGATATTCAAATGACCCTCATTGGTTTTGATATTTTATAACTTTCATCTCAGAATCCTTTATTGCCTTTCGTTGAATTCTTCTGGTTTGTGTTATTTTCAGTAATTTGTAAGCCGTTCATTCTGTTTTCAAAATCACTTATCTGTAAATTTTCTCATTATAATGCTCATTTTGGTTTTAACTAAGGTTCAATCATAATATATCACATAGAATGGTAAGCTTAAAATATATAATAGAAGCATTTATATTCTATATATAATATAACAGTTACACCAAAAAGGAAATAGAAACTTTCTGCTTCCTTTATTAAATAGATAAAAATAAGGTTTGATAGAAAAAGCTTAGTAGTATGTATCTGTTAGGTACTACAATGAAATCAGACACTGTAGGAGATACAAAAGGTATCTGACATTGCTCAAGATGTATCCTTAATGTCCTTGAAGTCTCCCCCATGGAGATTACTTGACATTTGTACATTATTGTTAACTTCATTTAAATTTTGCCAGTTTTTCCATTAATACCTACTTTCTGTTCCAAGATCCAGTGCAGGATGCCAGCTTGATCTTTTATTTTTTTTAACAAAAATTTGTTAAATACCTCATTTCTTACTTTTAATCCAGTGTTGTCTGTTTGCACATCCCTTTGGATGTTTTCTGAGCTCAGCTAGTAAGATTGATTTGCTTCTTTTTCTCCTTCAATTTCTAAAAGTAATTTCCCCTTAACCTGTATACATCCTTATTTTTTGATATTTGATGTTTTGACTACTGACTCCTCGTAAAGCAGTTCAGGACTATCTCCTCTGCCCCCCTACCCCCCCCCCCACCCAGGCTGGAGAGATCCTTCCTTTCCATGCCTCTGACTTCAGAACACACGATCACTGTTGTATTTTCTTTGTTGAGTTGACATCACCTGCTTGAGTTTTCACAGCAGCCTCGTAGCCAGCAAGACTGTGAGTCTTGAAAGTCAAACATCACATCTTACTCACCTACGTATCTCAGGAGTCTCTAACAGAGCATAGCATAGAGTAGGTTCTCAATAAATGTTTGAGAAAAACAAGTACGTTGAGGGAATAATTAAATAAGTCATATTTATGGCTTTGGGCCAATGGGTTATTTTTATCCCAAACTGGCATTTCCCCACTTCCTCTTTTTCTCTTCCTGGCAACATACCCTCCCATTTGGTCGGAGAGAACTCAAATGCTTGGATGCTCAAGGTGGATTGATAAACAATACTAATATGTATTTACGTATCTGCAACTCATCTGGCTTAATGTGACTGGCTCCATGACCTTGACATTTCATGACCTTGCAAGTCTCAGTTTCTTTATCCAAAACGATGGATAAGACCTTTTGCTGTTTTATTTGCTTAGGAATTCTAAGTGCCTAGAACTAAAGAGTATTCAGTACGTATGGTTGAACCCAAACACTTGCCATGTGGTGACTATTTTCTTGGTTGCTGTGGCGTTTAAACAGGCTGTTGGATGTTAAGTGTTTCTAATAACCACATAGTAAGAGCCCAGTAAACATTAGCCATGGTTATTTTGTAAGTAAAACTCTCTCCACACACACACTTTCCCTAATTACAATTTATTATGCCATTGGCTTTCTCAGAGGTTCTTATGTAATAAGCCATAAAAGTGTTGTTGAAGATCATGTCTTTAATGCTATGTTATTCACTGTTACGAATTTAGTGACATAAAACAGTTCTTTCCATATCAACATATATGCCTCCTTTTATAATGGAAAGTGCATAACACATCTTCTTTTCTGGTTCCCCTGGATACCAGGAAGCTCACAGTGAAATTTAGTGCTTGAACTTCTTCAGCCATGTTATATTAGTAAAATTCTACCTTCTGCAGATTATTTTTTGGATATAAATTTGTTCCTGATGTTCTGTAATGTTTCCTGTAATACTGTAGTCTGTAATATTCTATAATATTTTTCTATAATATTTTTAGGAAAACATTTGTTATTCTTAATAAGTATAAAATGTATATCACAATACAATTAGTATGTAACCATATTATGTTTTCCATATAATTTAGTAATTTACATGCCATTGTCAACTTAATGTCTATTGATAAATGTGGTAGAAAATATAATAAGTTGCTCCTAGAACTTCTGCAGCTGGACATTTAGATATTTGACTAGAGAGATATTTATAAATGTAATTTTAAGTACACATAAATTACATGTTTTTATCTTAATTGTGACATTTATAAATGTAATTTTTAAGGCAATACCAATGAGTACTCAAATATTAAAAAAAACAAATGCAAAATAATTACTTTTGTTTTTAATGTAACTTAGAAATAGCTAAATTATACTGTTGAAAATTTGTATATATAATTTAGTAAGGGATAATTCCATAATAGTCAATAGGATATATTAGGTTCAATTAAGATAATTTATATTAGAAAGTTACAAATTATTTCCTACATATTTTTAAGTATATATATTTCCAAAGAAAGCAAACTTTGCATACATAAAGTATTTACAAGAAATATCTGATTTAATTTAGGCATTATAAAAAACATTAGCACACTCTCATTTTCTTTCCTCCTTTTAGCGATGGACAATTAATATGTAATGTTTTAAAACACACTAAGTGGGGCGCCTGGGTGGCTCAGTGGGTTAAAGCCTCTGCCTTCAGCTCAGGTCATGATCCCAGGGTCCTGGGATCAAGCCCTGCATCGGGCTCTCTGCTCAGCGGGGAACCTACTTCCCTTGCTCTCTCTGCCTGCCTCTCTGCCTACTTGTGATCTCTGTCTGTCAAATAAATAAATCATCTTAAAAAAAAATAAAATACACTAAGTTTTGAAGACTTAGTGGGTAGGTAGAGTAAGTGAGATAATGTAAAGTTGCATCTTAATAGTCATAATAGCTAATTTGTCTTCAGGTTGTAAATTAGTTTCTTGTGAAGCTTTTTCTAACACTTAAGAAAGTAATGTCGACTTGGGCATTTTGATTATTATATTTCTTTCCTTCATACCTTCCAGCTTCTTCCCTCCCTCTGTCATTCTGCCTTTCTCTTTCTCTCTCTCTTTTTTTTTTCTTGGTCATGTTGTCTTTTCCTTCTTCCTCCTTCCTTTCCTCTTTTGCCTATGTTCCCAAGTAAAGCAGTAAACGTAATCCACATAATTCCATGGGATTTTCCAGGTTAAATCTTTATTTATATTCCAAATTAACTCTAAGGTATTTTAAGGGTTTTTCTCTGCCTTGAAATGAAAAGAAATAATAATATATAAGAAATGGGTCTTTTTTTTACAGTTGTATAGAATAAATATATAATGGTCTCTCTATATCTTTATTTTTAAAACACATATGTTGTACCTATTGTGTGTCAGACACCATTCTAAGAAGGATTTCCCAATATTACCATATTTAATTGTCATAATTAAAATATCAAATATGCATACCTCGTACCTTTGAGGTAAATATTGTTATTATGACTATTTTATGGATGAGAGACTGAGGCAGAAAGAAATCAAGTGGTTTTTCCATGGATAGTCAGTTTGTAAGCCATAGAATTAAGATTCGGGCCCAAGCTGTCTATGTATTACGTTTGCAGAAGAAAATAAAGAAAAATGAATCAGAAGTTGCTAACAACAAAAAGCACACAATACCCCCAACACAAAAACTAAAAGCTGAATTCTGTTTTCTAGGTCATGTCAATATGTCCACTATCAACTTTTGTAACTTACCTTTTCTTGACAGCCGAGTGGTGGGAAGTGTTACAGCAGCGGGCAGGAAAGCCTTTATAATATTAATCACAGCACCTGGAGAACCTCCGAGGGAATAAAAGGAAGATATGGATTCGCTTCATCTTCCTCTTATTCTGTGTTCTCAGAAGCCATTTTAATCTGTTACTTAAAATACTCCTCCTCCATTTTATGAAAAAATACAAAATAATTAAGACCACTTTCATGTCGTAGAGTTCACATGTGTTGACTTTATGAGGCACGGTTTTCTGTGTGTTCCTGGGATTCTAATTTATTGAAACCATGTATTTTCTCTTACATAGTACACAAATAGCCATGATGCAACATGTAGCAAAGTCACAGAAATTATAGTCCTGTTTGTCAGGGACATGCCATCAAGACAATGTTCATGATGCAAACAAAGTATTCTCACAGAGATTCCCTGTGTTAACTCCTTATTTTGCTGGAACATGTAAATCAAATGCTTTAGGTTGCTGGTTGACCAATCTTGATTGCAAAATGTCAGGAATTTGCCATGAGCGGAAGACAATCAAAGGTTATTGTCATTTCTCTCCACCTCATAATGATTTCAGTTTAATCATTGACCTTTCCCCCCACTCAGTGCCTACTCAGAGGAAAGACAGAGGTTAGAAATAAATGCATTAGATGTATATGGAAGTGGTATGATCCATGATCTCAGGTTTCAATTAGATTTTAAGAAGTGACACATTTACTCTATATCCAAACTTAATATAAATACAATACTACCTGTAGGTATAAAGAACTAGTTTCTAAAACTTATTTATGATGTATACTGTACATCTAGAGCCTACCAGAAATTTTGATCTTTTAATCTAAAATTATTTTACATGTAATGATCTGCTTATGGAGATTAGAGAATTTAAGTATGTTATTACTTGTAGTTGGTCCTTAGGTATAAAGTAAGGACCAAAGGAACAGGTTTCCTGGATGCACGTTGACGATTTTACTTTGCATGAAGACCTTTAATTTGTGTAAATTTGAACTGCTGGATTTTCTCTTAAACCCAAGGAAAAATTTACCTCATTTATTTCTCAAGGTCACCCGTCATAATATTGATATGTGAAATGACATTTGTAAAAATGCATTAAATTAAATATCCACGTAAAGTGTACATTAAATGAACTTACAAAATCCTTCAGTGTCTGTTGAGGCAGATAATTATATAAACTGGTAAAACCTCCTAATTTTCACATTTATTCTCCCCTCCTCCCATACAGTATTGAGAATTAAACAACTTACATGCACAATTTTATATGCATTTTACAACCATATTCCTTATATATTCTCTGGCTTATTTTGGAAGCAATCACAATGTTAGAATAACAAGACAAGTTAATTTTGAAAATTTCCATGAGGAAGTTTCACACGGAGTGTCACCCATAGGTGCCACTTTATAACCATGGGTTGATCGACCGATTTCAGTGAGTTTGGTTCTCTTTGTCCATCCTTGTTAGCATCCCCGTCATCTTGATTATCCCTCTGTGCCCTGCTCTCTCCCAAGATCTTCCTTTCGGTCCACGACCTTTTGCCACAAGCTTGGCTGAATGTGTACTGTTCCCTCCGATAACATCTTAGACATTTTCCTTGCTGCTCAAGACCTAACACATATCAGACACGTAATCAGTATTTGAGGATAATGGAACATGATTTACAGAGTGCTTTTCTATCTATTGTTCACCAAGCCCTCAACTCTGATTTTAGGTCGACAAGAAAATTGTTATTCCTACCTGATATGTCAGAATTTGGAGCCTAAGAAAATTCAAATGCCTCACTAAAACTTATAGAGGTGTATGCTAACGTGTTCTGTCTAGAAACTGGGGCTGTTCCCTCCCCTCACTCCCTCCGTAAAATCTAGTTTTCTGCCTCATCATCTGTATCCAGATATTCTGCAGAGTATCTCGGAATACTGAATATTTGTATATTCCATGCTGCCACACAACGCCACCCACAATGTGCTCAGGTGGAAAGTGCAGAAATGCAGGTATAAGCTACATGAACAGATATGATGACTTTGATGTTTTAAGTCATAGAACCATTACTCACTGTAGAACAAGACAATAAAAATGATGCTTTATGAAATGAGAAAGTGATTCACATATATCATGATGCTTTATGAAATGAGAAAGTGAATTCACATATATCATGAATCCTACAAATTCTCTATATCCAATTTTTATTAGTCATGACCTAGTTTTCTCCCTGTAGAAAAATAATACGTGCAGCTATGTATGTAGATGTATCTGTATATATACTGATTTAAAAGACTAGAACTCTCAACTCTAACTCTCTTGGTAAAAGGGCTCTACAAATTATAGTGTCAACCAAAATACACTGGTGGGAAAAAGATTTTCTTGGCCAACAGACATTGCAGGGCAAAGACATTGGCATTCCCAAGCAGACACACATCACACATATATGATCAGTAGATTATATGAGGGAAATATGTATCAACATTTTCAGACCCTCCTTTGTGGCAGATGTGTTCCACGCACTAGATTATCGAATCCTAATGATAATTTATAGGTAGACATTATTATCCCCATGATGATGAAAGCATTCTATCATGGGGAGATTAAATAATTTGCTAAGATGGCAAAACTGTTATGCTATTTACTCTCCTGTTAATCTCTCTCTCTACTGTGTGTGTATAAATAAAATAGATAAATATACAGAGTATTTGTTATAATAAATGTATAATCTTTCTTTTTACCACCAAAAGTATTTTAGGGGGATGTTTGTCCCTTATAATGCTTTCTGATAAAACAGTCAGATGATCAGATAATTCCAGAATCCTCTGCAAACTCTCCTGTTTGCATTTACGGTGGGCATCCCTCTCCTTGAATGAAGCTCTCTGGCCTGCGAACGAGGGACACTCCAAATTCGGCAAAACACACACTTAGAAATTCTGCCCAGTGTCCTACTGCACGTGACATTCATTGATTTCAGATCATCTGAATTACTTTGGACAAGCCACAGAAACCAAGAAGTGTGCAGATAGTTTCCTTCTCATTTCCCGTGTGCGGGGAATTTTTATGTGTGTTCAAAGAGGCAGGGACCACCTCTCTTACTTGAGGAGTGCCGTTTAGACTTGGAAAAAGTCTGCAGAAAACTGGTGAAGTAATTCCACTCTTGATAAGACATTGAAATGTATCACATGTGGCCTATATGGCACAACTCAGGTAAGATGCATGTTCCTAAGACACCACCATGCAAATGCTAGACGTGGGGACATTGCCCTGTGGCTTTGCAGGATCAGATCCCCTTCCCTGCTGTTGACACCCCTGCATCCTATGAACAATCACAGTAGCCCCCCTTCTCGTTTGACCCAGGGGATTTCCCTAACCACTTTCTCCCATCCTCCAGTTCAAAACTTCTTGCTCTTCTTAGGCAAGCCTGTCTCTCCTTGCTGGTTCTCTCTGGCCTGCCCTCCAGTAGATAGCGGGTCCCTAGCGAGTCCCTCCGTGCCCTGCCTCTTGGAGCAGCCCCCTCTGATCCATCACTTTGGAGCTGCTCCGCCTTCAGTGGTGCAAAACCTTGCCCTGGTCTCCTTGCCCTGTGCTGTTCTTCCCAGGGCTGGGGATGTCGAATCCCATACTGTATACCAAAACGTACCACCACGTTACAAGCCGGTCAGAGAACTTACACAGAGCAGCCTGAGAGGAAGGGGAACCTTAAGCAAAAGTGATATCAGTGAGCTAAATAAGAACAAAGTGGTAACAAAAATGGAATTTTATTGAGCTGTGACTCCTCTTTACTCAGCAGCGGGTGTGTCCTGAGCACATGTTACAGTGTTATTTGTATAGAAGTGAAATGGGGGTGGAAATCAAAATATCTCCCAAAACTAGGTATCTTTCCATTTTAAAATGTATTCAACAATTTTTTTGAAAGATTTTATTTATTTATTTGAGAGAGAGACAGTGAGAGAGAGCATGAGCGAGAAGGTCAGAGAGAGAAGCAGACTCCTTGTGGAGCTGGGAGCCCGATGCGGAACTCGATCCCGGGACTCCAGGATCATGACCTGAGCCGAAGGCAGTCGTCCAACCAACTGAGCCACCCAGGCATCCCTGTATTCAACAATTTTAAATCCCTGCAAACCCTTGTACTCCTCAGTGTGTCCTATGTGACTAGTGAAAGGTAACTCACATGGGCCAAATGAACTAGAAAATGATGATTTTTAATATTTATATGGTGACAAGGCCACCATCATGGAGTGGGATGTCCCCCAAAGAGCTTTGAGCAATATATGCAGCCCCAAACAAGGGGCAACAGGATGGCCCAGCTCTACAAGTTATTGACTATGTGACCATGTAAAAATCCTTTAACCTAAAAAAAAAATATATATATATATATATATCCTTTAACCTCCTTGACATTTGCAAATCATATAACCTCCTTTCACAAGTAAGGATGCAAATGACCCCATGAGGATTTTTTTTTTTTTTTCCCAAAGAATTGGGCTACACTACTGTGGGAAGCACTATTCCTACTGTAGTCTACAGTGCCACCCCAGGACATTGGTTCATGCATGATCCTATAGCTGTAGGCAAGGGATTTGCCTTTGGGGGCAGAGTAAAGAGTTTTATACATTTTTAAATGTTACATAAAGGATAATGATGAAGTTACCAAAATTAATGATCCTTAAGGCAACATCAAATAATCGTTAATATTGAGCACTTTAAATCATTCTATAAGTACAACAAAAATAAAGGTACCATTATTCTCAACATTCTGAAGATGAAGAAAGGTGTAGGAATCACAGAGCTACAACAGTTGGAGGAGCAAGGTCTCAAACCCAAACAAATTGACATATAAAAACGACAACATTCTTAACCACTAAGTTATGCCCATCTTACATCATGCCTATTGCAATGACAGCATGACCACTTTATTTCTTGTAAAAGAGCAAAGGATGCCTAAAACCAGGAACATGCTTATATAAGGATAATTCTGTGATTGCTAGGACATGTGAGATGCCATAATTAACAGGATACATCTTAGATTATAAACAGAACATAGTATTATGTGAACGTAATGCATTATTAGGGGCTTGGTTTATTTTTCAGGTCAGGCTGGGATGGACTGATTGACATGTGTGGTGGAAGGGTAGAGATCAGAAATACTGTCTTCCTTGGGTATAACTCCTGTTAATCTGTGCCAGATTTATCTGCATTTCTACTATTACACAGAGCAGTCTTTTGCACATAAAAGTTACTGGATAAGGATCCCTTGAATGAAAACAATATCTAGGTGGCAATAGCAATGTGGGAAGGAATAATTATTCTGTCATGAGGTAAAAGAGACTATTTAAGAAAGACATCTGGGCGTATTAGAAAAAAAAGTGTTTTTGACATCTAAGAGATGTGTGTATTCATTTCACTTACTCTAGTATATTTGCTATTAAACTTAGAAATAATTATCTGTCAGATGAAAAGAATTGTTCATGTATGTGGAAATGAATGTAAAGAGGAAAACATTCAGTATAATTCTCTAAAATCATGTACTCAATGATAGTAACGGGTACTAGAAAATGCAATTTTTTATTTTACTCACTGTAATTAATACATTATATTCAGTAACAGTTGGTAATAGTGACCTGGGGATATAATGAACAAATAATCCAATTCCACCTTTGAGTAGACAAGCAATATTAGAAGTTATATTTAGCCTATAGGTGTTACAAGTGGAGAGTACATGATGTTTCTGTGAGTACTTCCGAAGTTTTAATCAGATTTCCTTATTGTTCCCTTGTTGAGTTGGCGACAAATATTTAATGGGCACTGAATATGTTCTAAGCACTGGGATAAAATATAGACTAATGTCCCACTCTGATAGAACCTGCATTCTACTGGAGGTTGTTATCATCTCCTTTATTCTTTTATTTTTTAAAGATTTCATTTATATATATATATATATGTGTGTATATATTATATATATATATATATATATATATTAGTTTTTATTTATTTTTTTAATTTCTTTTCAGTGATCCAGAATTTATATATTTTAGAGAGAGACAGAGAGAGAAAGAGAGAGAGAGAGAACCCAGAGGATAAGCAGACTCCCTGCTGAGCAGGGAGCCCAATGTGGGGCTCAATCCCAGGACCCCGGGATCATGACCTGAGATGAAAGCAGAAACTTAACTGACTGAGCCACTCAAGTGTCCTGAGGGCTGTATCTTCTATGAGATAGCAGGCATATGTACTCCTCAAGTCCAAGGTTTGAACTGAATCACTGCTATAGTTTCTCTGGAAATATGTCCTATGTCCAGATGCATTCTAATATTTTTTTATTAGTGGTTTCCAAAGATTACCAATGAAACAGAATGAATACTGATAACCAGTTTTATAAGAAGATTTGGTTATTAGGAAAATTTCATTATTTGAAAATAATTTCCTTCTCTGCAATGCCAGATCAATGTTTTAGTAATGTGCTAGAAAGTTTTTACAGATGGGGACAGCATTTACCATCTCCATATAGGAGGGAAACTACCATATATTTTTAAAAATATTTTAAATTATCCTCAATTAATTTGGAAACCTCTTACTATACATTTTGCCAGACTGCCCACCTTTTCAGCTTGCTAAAAGATGGAAAATACAAGTTTCAAAGGATTCTCATTTTCCTAATTCTTTTTTAATTTAATTATTTTTATTAACATATAATATATTATTTGCCCCAGGGGTACAGGTCTGTGAATCATCAGGCTTACACATTTCACAGCACTCAACATAGCACATACCCTCCTCAATGTCCATAACCCAACCACCCTCTCCCTACTCCCCTACCCCCCAGAAACCCTCAGATTGTTTGCTGAGATTAAGAGTCTCTTATAGTTTATCTCCCTCCCGATCCCATCTTGTTTCATTATTTCTTTCCATACCTCCCAAACCCCCTGCCCTGACTCTCAAATTCCTCATATCAGGGAGATCTTATGATAATGGTCTTTCTCTGATTGACTTATTTCGCTCAGCATAATACCCTCTAGTTCCATCCACGTCATTGCAAATGGCAAGATTTCATTTCTTTTGATGGCTGCATATTCCATTGTGTATATATATATAAAGAAGATATGGTATATATATATATATATACACCATATCTTCTTTATCCATTCATCTGTGCATGGACATCTAGGTTCTTTCCATAGTTTGGCTATTGTGGACATTGCTGCTATAAACATTCAGGTACACGTGCCCCTTTGGATCACTGCATTTGTATCTTTAGGGTGAATACCCAGTAACGCGATTGCTGGGTCATAGGGTACCTCTATTTCAACTCTATGAGGAACCTCCATGCTGTTTCCAGAGTGGTTGCACCAGCTTGCATTCCCACCAAGAGTGTAGGAGGGTTCCCCTTTCTCTGCATCCTTGACAGCGTCTGTCATTTCCTGACTTGTTAATTTTAGCCATTCTGACGGTGTGAGGTGGTATCTCATTGTGGTTTTTGATTTGTATTTCCCTGATGCCAAGTGGTGTTGAACACTTTTCCATGCATCTGTTGGCCATTTGGATGTCTTCTTTGCAGAAATGTCTGTTCATGTCCTCTGCCATTTCTTAATTAGATTATTTGTTCTTTGGGTGTTGAGCTTGGTAAGTTCTTTATAGATTTTGGAAACTAACCCTTTATCTGATATGACATTTGTGAATATCTTCTCCCATTGTGTCAGTTGTTTTTTTTGCTTTTGTTGACTGTTTCCTTTTCTTTGCAAAAGCTTATGTTCTTGATGAAATCCCAATAGTTCATTTTTGGCCTTGTTTCCCTTGCCTTTGCCGATGTTTCTAGGAAGAAGTTGGTGCAGCTGAGTTCGAAGACGTTGCTGCCTGTGTTCTCCTCAAGGATCTTGATGGATTCCTGTCTCACATTGAGGTCCTTCATCCACTTTGACTCTACTTTTGTGTGTGGTATAAGAAAATGGTCCAGTTTCATTCTTCTGCATGTGGTTGTCCAATTTTCCCAACACCATTTGTTGAAGAGACTGTCTTTTTTCCACTGGACACTCTTCCCTGCTTTGTCAAAGATTAGTTGACCATAGAGTTGAGGGTCTGTTTCTGGGCTCTCTTTTCTGTTCCATTGATCTGTCTGTTTTTGTGCCAGTACCATACTATCTTGATAATTACAGCTTTGTAATAGAGCTTGAAGTCTGGAATTGTGTGGAATTGTGATGCCACCAACGTTGGCTTTCTTTTTCAACATTCCTCTGCGTATTTGGGGTCTTTTCTGGTTCCATATAAATTTTAGGATTATTTGTTCCATTTCTTTGAAAAAAATTGATAGTATTTTGATAGGGATTGCATTAAATGTGTAGATTGCTTTAGGTAGCTTAGAAATTTTCACAATATTTATTCTTCCAATCCGTGAGCATGGAACATTTTTCTATTTCTTTGTGTCTTCCTCAATTTCCTTCATGAGTACTTTACAGTTTTCTGAGTATAGATTATTTGCCTCTTTGGTTAGGTTTATTCCTAGGTATCTTATGGTTTTGGGTGCAATGGTAAATGGGATCAACTCCTTAATTTCTCTTTCTTTAGTCTTGCTGCTGGTGTATAGAAAGGCAGCTGATTTCTGTGCATTGATTTTATATTCTGACACTTTACTGAATTCCTGTATGAGTTCTAGACATTTTGGGGGGGGGGATTCTTTTGGGTTTTCCACATAAAGTATCATATCATCTACAAAGAGTGAGAGTTTACCTTCTTCTTTGCCAATTCGGATGCCCTTTATTTCTCTTTGTTGTCTGATTGCCAAAGCTAAGACTTCTAGTCCTATGTTGAACGGCAGCGGTGATAGTGGACATCCCTACCGTGTTGCTGACCTTAGGGGAAAAATTCTCAGTTTTTCCCCATTAAGAATGATATTGGCTGTGGGTTTTTCATAGATGGCTTTGATGATATTGAGGTATGTACCCTCTATCCCTACACTTTGCAGAGTTTTGATCAGGAAAGGATGCTGTACTTTGTCAAATGCTTTTTCAGCATCTATTGAGAGTATCCTATGGTTTTTGCTTTTTCTTTCATTAATGTATTATATCACATTGTTAGATTTGCAGATGTTGAACCAACCTTGCAGCCCAGGAATAAATCCCACTTGGTCATGGTGAATCATCCTTTTAATGTACTCATGTATCCTATTGGCTAGTATTTTGGTGAGAATTTTCACATCTGTGTTAATCAAGGATATTGGTCTCTAATTCTCCTTTTTGGTGGGGTCTTTGTCTGGTCTTGGAATCAAGGTAATGCTGGCCTCATAAAATGAGTTTGTAAGTTTTCCTTCCATTTCTATTTTTTGGAACATTTCAGGAGAACAGGTATTAATTCTTCTTTAAATGTTTGGTAGAATTCCCCTGGGAAGCCATCTGGCCCTGGGCTCTCTTTGTTGGGAGACTTTTGATGACTGCTTCAATCTCCTTACTGGTTATTGGTCTGTTCAGGTTTTCTATTTCTTCCTGGTTCAGTTTTGGTAGTTTATATGTCTCTAGGAATGCATCCATTTCTTCCAGATTGTCAAATTTGCAGGCGTTTAGTTGCTCATAATATGTTCTTATAAATGTTTGTATTTCTTGGTTATTGGTTGTGATCTGTCCTCTTTCATTCATGATTTTATTTATTTGGGTCCTTTTTTCTTTTTGTTAAGTCTGGCCAGGGGGTTATCAATCTTATTAATTCTTTTAAGAAACCAACTCCTAGTTTCGTTGATATGTTCTACTGTGCTTTTGGTTTCTATTTCATTGATTTCTGCTCTGATAATTTATGATTTCTGTTCTCCTGCTGGGTTTAGGCTTTCTTTGCTGTTCTTTCTCCAGCTCCTTTAGGTGTAGGATTAGGTTGTGTACCTTTCTTGTTTCTTGAGAAACGCTTGTATCGCTATATACATTCCTCCCAGGACCACCTTAGCTGTGTCCCAAAGATTTTGAACAGTTGTGTTTTCATTATCATTTGTTTCCATGAATTTTTTTCAATTCTTCTTTAATTTCCTGGTTTATCCATTCATTCTTTAGTAGGATGCTCTTTAGCCTCCATGTATTTGGGTTCTTTCCAACTTTCCTCTTATGATTGAGTTCTAGCTTCAGAGCATTGTGGTCTGAAAATAGGCAAAGAATGATCCCAATATTTTGGTATCAGTTGAGACCTGATTTGTAACCCAAGATGTGATCTATTCTGGAGAATTTTCCATGTGCACTAGAGAAGTATGTGTATTCTGTTGCTTTGGGATGGAATGTTTGGAATATATCTGTGGTGTCCATCTGGTCCAGTGTGTCATTTAAGGCCTTTGTTTCCTAGTTGATCTTTTGCTTGGATGATCTGTCCATTTCAGTGAGGGGGAGTGTTAAAGTCCCCTACTATTATTATTATTGCTGATGCATTTCTTTGATTTTGTTATTAATTGGTTTATGTAGTTGGCTGCTCTCATGTTAGGGGCATAGATATTTAAAACTGATGTTCTTTGTGGACAGACACTTTAAGTATGATATAGTGTCCTTCCTCATCTCTTATTATACTCTTTGGCTTAAAATCTAATTTATTGGATATAAGGATTGGCACCCCAGCTTTCTTTTGATGTCCATTAGCATGGTAAATTGTTTTCCACCCCCTCACTTTAAATCTGGAGGTGTCTTTGGGTCTAAAATGAGTTTCTTATAAACAGTACATCAATGGGTCCTGTTTTTTAAGCCATTCTGATACCCTGTGTCTTTTGATTGGGGCATTTAGCCCATTTACATTCAGGGTAACCATTGAAAGATATGAATTTAGTGCCATTGTATTGCCTATAAGGTAAGTGTTACGGTATATTGTCTCTGTTCCTTTCTGGTCTTCTACTTTTAGGGTCACTCTTTGCTTAGAGGACCCCTTTCAATATTTCCTGAAGGACTGTTTTGGTTTTTGCAAATTCTTTTAATTTTTGTTTGTCCTAGAAGCTTTTTATCTCTCCTTCTATTTTCAATGACAGCCTAGCTAGATATAGTATTCTTGGCTGCACGTATTTCTCGTTTAATGCTCTGAATATATCATACCAGTTCTTTCTGGCCTGCCAGGTCTCTGTTGGATAAGTCAGCTGCCAAACTAATATTTCTACCATTGTATGTTACAGACTTATTGTCCCAAGCTGCTTTCAGGATTTTCTCTTTGTCACTAAGACTTGTAAGGTTTACTCTTAGATAATGGGTTATGGACCTATTTTTATTGATTTTGAGGGGGGGGGTTCCCTGTGCCTCCTGGATTTTGATGCTTGTTCCCTTTGCCATATTAGGGAACTTCTCTATTATAATTTGTTCCAGTATACCTTCAGCCCCTCTCACTTTCTTCTTCTTCTGGGATCCCAATTATTCTAATATTGTTTCATCTTATGGTATCACTCATCCCTCAAATTCTCCCCTTGTGGCCCAGTAGTTGTTTGTCTCCCATTTGCTCAGCTTTATTCTCCATTATTTGGTCTTCTATATCACTAATTCTCTCTTCTGTTTCATTTATCCTAGAAGTAAGAGCCTCCATTTTTTATCGCACCTCATTAATAGCTTTTTTGATTTCAACTTGGTTTGATTTTAGTTCTTTTATTTCTCCAGAAAGGGATTTTATTTGCCCAGAAAGGGGTTTTCTGATATCTTCCATGCCTTTTTTGAGACCAGCTAGCACCTTGATAGTCATCTTTCTGAACTCTCGTTCTGACACATTACCAATGTCCATATTAATTAGGTCCCTAGCCATCCATACTACCTCTTGTTCTTTTTTTGTGGTGAGTTTTTCTGCCTTGTCATTTTATCCAGGTAAGAATATACAAACGAGAGAATAAAATACTAAAAGCACAGTGAAGATGCCAGAAAAATATATGCTAACCAAATCAGGAGAGACCCAAAACCAGGGGAGAGAAGACAGGGTGGAAAAAAGATATGTATATGTATATGTATGTGTATATGTATATGTGTGTGTGTGTGTATATATATATACATATATATGTGTGTGTGTATATAGATTTAGATATAGATATATATAGATGACTGGTGAATAATACAGAGGCACCCACTTGATTTTGGGTGTATTCTGGTCTCTTAGAAGAAACTACCTCCCAAAATTTTAAAGAAAGGAAAAAAAAAAAAAATATATATATATATACACACAAAAATAAGGGTAAACACAATGAAGGGATGGAATATAAGCATAAAGACAAAAATTAAAATAAGATTCTAAGAAAGAAATTGATAAGACAAGTTGGTTGGAATAAGAAAAAAAAAGAAGGAGAGAGTGTGATCAGGCTGGAGACTAAGACTAGAACAAAGCCATGTGCTAGATTTAAGTCTATTTCAATCTATTAGAAGAAATATACCAAAATATAAAAATAGGAAAAAAAACCTATATGTATACAAAAAATAAGGTTAAATACAATGAAGGGATAAAATATGACTATAACAGTGAAAATATTAAAAGATTTTTTTTAAAGGTATTGTCAAGATAAAATAGTTAAAAAAACTTAAAAGAGGAAAAAATTTAAAAAAAAGAATACGAAAAAATAAAAATTTAACTTTGCAAGACTAAAGGATCATGGGAAAAAAGCAATGTATTCTATGCATTGCTTTCCCCTAGCTCTGGAGTTCTGCAGTTCTCGTTGATTGGTGAACTTTGTGTTGGCTGGATGTTCTTGGTGATCTTCTGGGGGAGGAGCCTGATGCAGTGATTCTCAAATGTCTTTGCCTGAGGTGATATTGCACCACCCTTCCAGGGGCCAGGCGAAGTCATCTGCTGAGTTTCACTCTTGGTAGTGTTTGTTCCCTGAAGACTTTCCATGCTGCTTTGGAGGACAGGAATGAAGATGGCGGCCTCCCAGTCTGTGGCCCCAAGGAACCAAGGGCTCAGGAACCCCTCCTCAGTGCACCCTCAGAGAAAAGAAGTCAATCCCATCTCCCTGATCTCTGGCCGCACTTCAAGCTCACCCAGCCTGTGACCAAGCCTTTCTATCTCTTGCGCGTGGCCCCATTTGGAGCCTCCAAACCTAGCTGATTCCTGCTGCACACTCCCACCTGCTTCTCCAGGAGGAGGAAGGAGAAGTTCTCTCCAGATCTGTCTCTTGTGGTGTCCCTGCTTGAAGAGCTGTGGCCCACCTGTGCCTTGGATCACAGTTTAAGGTAACCCCAATCTGAAAGCTCACTGCTTGGCTCAGTCTCTGTAGTCAGTGTCCCTGCTCCGATACCTGACAGCTCTGCCACACTCAGACACCCCTGATCTTTCTGTGACCCCACAGGTCCTGAGAGCACACTGTTGCTGTGAGAGCTCCACCCCTGCTTAGCCTCTGGAGCAATGTCCATCAGTGGGGCAGACTTCTAAAAGTTCTGATTTTGTGCTCTACTGCTCCACCGCTTGCCGGGAACCCGCCCCTTCCCCCACGGTCTATCTTCCTGTCGCTTCAGATTCACTTCTCTGCATGTCCTACCTTACAGAAAGTGGTCAATTTTCTGTTCCTAGAGTTGCTGCTTTTCTTCTATCTCCTGTTGAGGAGATATATTTATAGATATTCGGAATGGTTTGATAAACTATCTAGCTTAATTCCTGGGACCTCACGATATTTCAGTTTGCTACTCCTCCGCCATCTTGCTTCCTCTCCTCATTCTTCATTTCCCCTCATTCTTGATGGCTATCCATGAGATTACCTCTTAAATGGCGTATCGGAATAAAGCACTGGCTTCTCACACTGCTGCTTAAAAATGTTATGTAATCATTAGAAATAAGTTTTCTAATGAAACATGCAACCTCTACACACTACCTTAGGACGCAGTCAGTGTATTTGATAGTAAGGTTTTGGAGTAGATTCAGCAAATGTGTATCATCATATCAGGAGACATGGTGCTAGCGGTCTTTGCTGCCCATGTGGTTCCAACCATTCTGCCAGTAAAGTGCGTTAATTTTAAGTCTTGCATTCTTTTTCTGAAAAGGTACATGAATTACCTGTGACATCACTATTAATAATTGTGTCATTTAACCATTGTTTTATCAGTTCACTGGGAAAATTCTCATTTCTCAACAGTTGAATATCTCTAGAGCTCAGTATTTCCAGTGCCTAACTCCAAAGCCACAGTCTATGAAAAAACAATCCTTGAGATCTGTCAGTATTGCCTGGTGTTAAAAGCCTGAGCTCTGTAAACTGTCTGGGATGAAATAGTAGATATTACTAAATATGGGACTTTGAACAAGATGATAATTTCTCTGTGCCTCCATTTCCTGTTCTACAAAAACTGAACATAAATAATACCAAACTTATAGGCCTATGGTGAGGTTTAAATGAGATAATACATGCATGATATCTCATTTAAAATAAGCATTAGCTACAGTTACTTTCAGTGCCTTTGTGGTAGTCTTTGTTCTCCTTGCATGTTTCACCATAGTGATGAGGGAATCAACTAGACTCAAAAGTTGTTTGGCAGTATTCATGTACATGGTACGAATGTATGAATTTAAATTACATGGATATAAATGGGCATTTTGTCTTTGCACAGATAATTATGATTGTTTTTCAGAATCAGGGTATCAGATGATTCCTTTCTCAGGTATCTAAAAATAATGAAATGAAAATTTATATTGAAAATTTAAACTTTTAGAAAACATATTCAGCAATAGGGTATAACAAGCAAAAACCTCTTTTGTTTTTGCAACATTTAAGTGTTCATAGGGTTAGTCAGTTCATTTAATTGTGTTGTAATCAAACAACAATGCTTTCCACAGGAAAAGCAGTGGGACATGTGTGTGCACATGTGTGTGTACATGTGTATATGTGGTCACATTCTGTATGCTGTACTTAGCTGAATGCAAACTTCACAGATGATATTCAGTTAAGGATTATGTTTCATGGTGGAGAGAGTGTAGATGGGAGATACTTAATTTCTGTGTCTAAAAATGGTTAAAGGTGAGGAGTTTGTCAAACAGACACAGTTGATTCCCTGAGCGCTTATGGACCCCAAGTGGAGATGAAATCCCATGGTGTGAAACAGACTTTGCTCCACACAAGCTCTGAAATGAACTGATTCATTTATGAGTAAGGCTCTAATTTAAAATACTACTGCAATCATTGTTAATTTCTGTGCTATTTAATGATATGAATCAGACCAAACTTCCTTAATGATATAGTAATAGTCATAAGAGCTGTTCTCTACAAGTTCTACTCTGAATTCTATAACAATTATTGTGTCATCGTGTTATCGCAAACCAATTGGAAAATACTTGTATGAGATGACATAAAAATGAAGAAGGACGAGACTATTAATGATTAACCTAATTATCCTAGGAAGGAAATCAAAACTCTTCATCAGTTAACTACTCTCTTATTAACTGATTAGAGCACACATGTATAAAATTGGTAGGCAAATTATATTTACAAAACTAAGATATTTAGCTATTAAAACTTTCTGTATTTATCTTTTGTATAGAGTTTTCAAAATGCTAAAAAATATCAAAATGATTGTAAATGTTGACTTTTTCAAAACCATTTTTTCTAAAACATTACTTAAAAATCCTGCTATATTCAGAACTTAAAGAGGAGCAGTTGGATATTGGAAATACAATTGTAGTCAAATGATTAGTATTTCCTTTTGGATTTGGCCTCTGATGAGCTGCTGAGCAAATCACACCACTTTGTGGATTCTTAGTTT
Organism: Enhydra lutris kenyoni; assembly: GCF_002288905.1. Taxonomy (NCBI): domain Eukaryota; kingdom Metazoa; phylum Chordata; class Mammalia; order Carnivora; family Mustelidae; genus Enhydra; species Enhydra lutris. Next base: position 23,874,719 of record NW_019154121.1, read on the forward strand.
CCACATTTATGCAGGGTCCTCCAAATTCCCAACTTGTCTTGTGAAAGGCAGATGAGATATAAGAGTTATAAAGCAGCACATTGCCATGAAAATCTTTATGCCTTTTTGTCATTTTTGCATTGTGCTCTAAGCATGCATTTATACATATTCCTCACTTGCTGATCATGAGATCATCAAGGGTAGGAGTCCTAAGTAAATTTTTTAAAAAAGGAAGGGAGAGAGCGGGAGGGCAGGAAGGAGAGAAAAGAAAGACTAGAAAGAGAAAGAACGCAAAAAGAAAAGAAAAAAAAAAGATGGAGGGAAGGAGATCACAAAGGAATTTCCTTAGGGGCATTTGTTCCTTTCGCTCTAAACAGTAGGCCACCAACGTCCTTGAGAACCTTTCATTTATCTGTTGCTACCTTATAATTATATCTGTCACTCTCCTTTTATTATCAGAACACTTGAACAGTTCATTTTGAAGTCTAACTTGTCCTTTATACTGACTGCCATGCATGTCTGATGAAATATAACAAATTGAAAAGTAGTGCCATTATTAAAACAATCTGATAAAAAGCTGCAGTTATGAGGCATACTGAAGAATATATTTGGTTTCTTCAGGGAATCAAAAGCATTTCACATTTTGAATTATTTTCTGGAGTCTTTTATGTGAATATACTGCAGTTTATCATGCAGATATACTATCTTTTTTTTTTTTTCTTTCTCTTGTATAAGAGAGTGAGCAGGATATCTAAATAAGTTAAGTATCAGGTTTTTTTGTATGACGGGATCTCTCTTGGAAGAACAGTGTTGTTTGTTTCTTTTTTAAGATTTTATTTATTTATTTGACAGAATGAGAAAGATCACAAGTAGGCAGAGAGGCAGGCAGAGAGAGAGAGGAGGAAGCAGGCTCCCCGCTGAGCAGAGAGCCCCATGTGGGGCTCGATTCCAGGACCCTGAGATCCTGACCTGAGCCAAAGACAGAGGTTTAACCCACTGAGCCCCCCAGGTGCCCAAGAGCAGTGTTGTTTTAATCAAAACTTGATTGGCCAAGGGGAGCTTGGGTGAAGAGGTTGGTCAGGCACCTGTAACTCTTGGTTTTGGCTCAGGTGGCGATCTCAGGGTCCTGGGTTAGAGGCCCAGCTGGAGCTCCATGCTCAGTTGGAGTCTGCTTAGGACTCTGCCCCTCCTTCCCTCAAATAAATAAAATAAATCTCTCTCTCTCTCTCTCTCTCTCTATATATATATATATATATATGTGAGTGTGTGTGTGTGTGTTTGTTGTGTGTGTGTATATATATATATATATATATATATATATATATAATGCAAAATCTTACTAAATTTGGAGAGGTTCCCTTTCATGTAATTACAGGCACTCTTCTTTTTATTGGATTCCTATCTGGGGAGAAAAATGGATATTTCCCATGACCTAATTACATAATACCAACTTCCCCGCGACTCGGGTCACATTTCAGTCCGTTTGAACTGCAATGGCATGGAGTACAAAAGTGACAGCTAGTTCTCCAATCCTTCGGGTACTGCAGGGACCCACGTACCTCAGGATCACTAACCAGTTCCATCACTTCTTTCAAAGCCAGGCAGTGACTGGTCACTGCGCATGTGCTAGTCGGTTCATAAGGGGACAGGGGCTTGGTGCTGCATTATTTTGGCCCGTTGGAGTTCTCAGGATGCCTTCCAGGTAAACCCACTTTTTTTTTTTTTTTTACACATTTATAAGTCTCTTCAGCACGTGATTATTAAAGGTTTTGGTTGCTCTAGAGTACTGAAGTCAAAATCACTGCAGACTGAAAGAAGTATTTTGTATAAGTGAAAACATCCTGGCTGCTTAATGCCTTCATTTACTAGGTTCTTGAGGGTTATTAAGAGCTGAATCTGTTCTTACACAGGAGAAGGTGATTGTAGCATTTGCCAAAAATGGTGTAATTATAATAGACAATTTTATGAAGACAAGTAAATGTTTTCCTATGTCCCTATGAATAATTTTCAAAAAAGGGGAAATATATCCTGACCCATGATTTTTAGCAAGACCTCTTTTTTTTCCTAATCTCTAAATTTATGTTGGTTGGAAAGGAGAAAATGAAATTTAGTTTGTGAAGCAAATAGTTCCTTCCATTAATCCTCCTGGTTAAAAAACAAAAACAAAAACAAAAACTTGTGGAATTTTTAAAAAAATCTTGAAAGCTGTCACATGGCAACTTTCCCAAATGAATGATTACTCACAAGTCCTACCATCCTGTGATTATGTTATGATTTTGGAAAATACATAGTGCATTCATTCCTCATTTTAATATGTCTTAGAACCTTACTCCAAATTTGTACCTACATGATATAAGGTGCATATGCATATGTACACATAGCTTCTTAATTACATGCATATAATAACCACTTCAACAAAGCAAGAGTCCTAATATTTTCATTGGGTGGGTAATCAGCTTCTTTAAGAAAATATTGAGAGGGTCACCTGGGTGGCTCAATCCATTAAGCAGCCAACTCTTTACTTAGCTCAGGTCATGATCTCTTTGTTGTGGGATCAAGTCCCACATTGGGCTCTGCACTGAGTGTGGAGTCTGTTTGGTAATCTCTCTCTGCACTCCACTGCTCATGCTATCTCTCTGAAAAAAATAAATAAAATCTTCTAAAAATGAAAAGAAAATACTGAAAAATAATGATAAATATTAAAGTTGTAATGAGTTATTTCTCTAAGTATTTGTTCTCTGAGAAAAACATGTAGTTTTCAGTCAGAAGGTGGAAAAGGGATCTTTGAACATTATCTAATACTTCTTTCCCGAATGTTAGAATGTTAGCTTAGTGATGCAAGCCTGTGTTATCTATTCCCTCCCATCCCCCTCCCACGTTTCCCACTCACGGCCATTCCAAACTGTATCATGCCAATGATCGCACTGGCATGAATGAAAGAGTTTAATGAGTAAAATCAACAGCATTCAGAGATGTATGAAATGGACAAATTAGTTTTCAGTGACTCCGTTGAACAATGGAATGGCTTTTAAATGGTAATGACTTGGGTTGGATTCAAACCAGTGACCTAGAAGCTTAAGGCCCTAATACCCATTACTAATCTGCTGAGACATCTAAGAAGCGCAGGAGAACTTGTAGGATTGCTGACTTGAACATGCTGAAAACCAGGCGGAGACGACCGTGTGTGTAACCAGAAAGTAAGGAAGGCAGTTTTCAGGTTCCTGGAGATAATGGGCACATTTACGTTTTTCATCTGTAGCTACTGTCATCTCAGCACTCTCATCTAGTCTCCTACACTCGCTGGTGTCTTGTAGGGATGCCTCTCTGTCAGAGTTTACACTTTCATATGATAAACATTTACACAGAGGCCTGTCACTGTTGCAAGCATTTAAGAAGCATTTAGAAAATGCAGCTTCACGTTATATTTCATTTGACATTTCCCTACATAAAAGCCTTCACAACTTCTGCCAACAAAGGCCTTCTTAAATGCTGGACTTTCTTAGTTGCCTACTTTGGAGATAGTGTAGGTGTCTAATCAGCGCTGGCTAATGGGAGGTGCCTTTGGCCAGAGTGTGCAGTTGAGCACACAGTTAGGAAGCTGTAGACATGTCTCACCGCCTGTGCAATTTCAGCCTGTTGTCACGAAGGAAAATAGGAAAAATGAACAGGACCATTTTGACTGTGGTTAAGAAAGAATTAAATGTATCAGGAAGAGTGTGGACCCTTGAGGAACAAACCTCAGTTGGAACATTGACTCATCTGACCTCGGACCAGTCACTTAGGGACTCCAAGCCTCCTTATTTGCAAAACAGCGATCATAATTCTTTCATCATGAAGTTGCAGTGGACAACTGAGAGAGAAGTTCTTACCCACCTCATGCAGGGTAGGCATGTGATAGCCACTCAGGAAGTGATAGCCATTCTGACTATTAATATTAGAATACTAATGATCTTAAAGTCCACTTTATCATAGAATCAAGCAAAATGTAATCCTTTCTTTGCCCTCTGGTTCGCTGGCCGCCATTTTATAAACCTGTCATTCTTCACACTTCCCATTATACTTACCCATCAATGTTCCTTACGCTGAGCTCTAGTATACAGTAAAAGTGGTCTGGGTTGAAATCAGGAAGGTGAGCTTTCATTCCAGTCATGTTGTTTACTTGTGTGATCTTGAGAAAATCATTTAAAATCTTAGGAACTCAGTCATTTTATCTATGAAATAGAGATAGTATCTTCTTCATGAGATTATCCAGAGAATTAGATACCATGAAAGAAGGTAGCATTGTACTTGGTATATTTGGCACTTAATGTTTAGTTAGTGTTAAGAAATTAGTTCAGAACATAATAAATACCTTTAGAAATTTATACTTGTTTCCTCTTGAAATCCAATATGCTTTCTTATATCAGTGCTTTGGAGTTTTGTTTGTTTTTGTTTTGTTTTGTTTTGTTTGCATTGTTTGCAAAAAGCCGTCTGCTAGGAGAAGTACATAATTTATTCAAATATCTGTAACACCATTAACTTTGTTTTTTCTTGTTCTCCATGTGTTTTTCAGTTTTTTAATTTTCTCATTGCATGTAAGTCCTTTGAACTGGAAATAGTTCTGGTCTGAATTACTAAGGTAACCTTGGCTCTAGCATCCTTGGAACAAAGCAGGGTGTGAGAAATCATGGACTTAGTCCCCATCCCACCATGTTGACCTGTGACAGATCACCTCGGCTTTTGAGCTTTGGGTTTTTTCTCCCATCAAATGATGATGGTACTTATAACACTCCTTTTATCAATATCAAATGAAATTCTGAGCAATGAAGTTTATTTTTAATTTTAAAAGTTATGTTATTATTAAAAATGTCAGAATAAAGAAATCATTATTTTGAATATTTGTACCCGTTTTATGATGCTGAAAATAGTATTTTGTGTGGAGGGGGAAAAAAAGATGCTTTGAGAAAATAATTAGAAAATAAGAAAGGTAAATGATTGTGTAAAGGAAACAAATGATGGAATTAAAACTCAGAGCCCCCAGAGAGCTGAGGAAGAACAGAGTTGCCATTTGTAAGGAATAGATTATTTTTATTCTCTAAAAATAATCTGAGGTAATGTAGAAACAATAATTTCATTTTGTGAAAAGAATGAAGTCTCTCTCTAGATTTATTTTTTGCATGCTTGTACCAGCACCATTGGTTGAAAATACCTTTTTTCCCCCTTTCACTTGATTTTGCTCCTTTGTCAAAGAACATTTGGCTGTATTTATATACATCTCTCTCTGGGTTCTCTATTCTGTTCCATTGATCTAGATCTTGTCCATTCTTTCACCAATACCAATACAGTCTTGATCACTGTAGCTTATAAATCTTTAAACTAGTGCTTTGTATCCTCTAACTGTCACTCTTCAGTACTGTGTTAGCCATTCTGGGTTTTTGACCTGTCCATATGAACTTTAGAATTAGTTGAATCCATCTACACAGAATAATTTACCGTGGGATTTAGGGCAGGATTATGTTCAATATACAGATCAATTTGAGAATAAGATCCTAACCAGATTGAGTCTGCTTGTCTATGAGCATGAAATCTCTCTGGCTTGATTTAGATCATTTCTTATTTATTTCATCTGTGCTTTATAATATTCCTCAAATAGATCTTATACATATTTTCTTAGGCTTATATCTAAGCATTTCAACCCAGAGGGTTCTAATGTAAATTGTGTTTTCATTTTAAATTCAAACTCTTCTTGCTGACATATAGGAAAGCAATTGACTTTTTTATATTCAACTTCAATCCTGCAAACCACCACACTCATTTATTGTTCCAGAAGTTTTGTTGCTGTTGTTAATTCTTTGAAATTATCTCAATGAACAATCATACCATCAACAAACAAAGGCAGTTTCCATTATTCCTTCTCTATGTGTACAACTTTAATTTCCTTATCTGAATGCTGAATCTAGTCCTGAATCTACGACTTTCATTTACTGTACAGTGTTGAATAGGAGTGGTAAGATCACACATCCTTGTCTTGTTCTCTATCTTAGGGGAAAAGCATTTCGTTTCTCACCATCTGGCATGATAATCACCGTAGATCATTGTAGATATTCTTTAGCAAGTTGAGGAAGATCTCCCTCTCTGCTCAGTTTGCTAAGAGTTTTTGATCATAAATGTGTGTTGGTTTTTGTCAAATTCTTTTTCTGCATTTAATATTAATGTGATTATATTATTTTTCTTCTTTAGCTTCTTGATGTGATAGATTACGTTAGTTGATTTTTGAATGATAAACAAACTTGCATACCTGAAATAAACCTCACTTATTATGGTGTATAATTCTTTTTGTACATTGTTGGATTTGATTAGATAATATGTTGCTGAGGATTTGCATTAATGTTCATGAGCGATATTGGACAGTAATTTTCTTCCTTTCTTCCTTCCTTCCTTCCTTCCTTTCATGGGCAAAACAAAAACAAAAACGTGTTTTTATTATAACAAAGGGAAAGGACCCATGGGCAGAAAGACCTGCACTGGGGTTGTGAGGAGTGACTGATTATATACTTTTTAGCTAGGGGGTGGTTAGGATAGCATAAGTCTCTAAGGAATTTGGAAGCAAGGCTTCCAGGACCTTGGAGGGCTAGCTGCTGTTAAGGTGAGGTTATTTACTTTGTCTAGGAAAACATTAGTCATGAGATGTCTAATTTTGGTATTAAGGTAATGCTGACCTCATTGAGTGATTTAGGAAGTGTTCCTTCTGCTTCTCCTTTCTGGAGGAAATTATAGAGAGCCAGTATAATTTCTTCCTTAAATGTTTGGCAGTATTAATCAGTGAAACCATTTGGCAATGGTATTTTATTTTTTGAAAGGTTAGTAATTGTTGATTCAATTTTTTTAATGGATATAGACCAATTCAGATGATCTATTCTGCCTTTTGGGACTTTTGTTAGATTATTTTTTTCAAGGAATTGTCCACTTTGTCAAAGTTATTAAATTTGTGAGCATAAAGTAGTGCAAAATATCCTAGTATTATTTTAATGTCCATGAGATAGTAATTACTGTCTTTAATTTATAATATTAGTTATTGTATTCTTTTCTTCTTTTCTTGGATAGCCTGGCTAGAGGCTGATCAATTTTATTGATACTTGCAAAGAATCAACTTTTAGTTTTGTAGATTTTCTCTATCAATTTCTTATTTGCACTATCATTACTTTTTGCTCTAGTTTTTATTAGTTTCTTCTGCTTGCTTCGTATTTATTTTGCTGTTGTTTTTCTAGTTTCCTAAGATGGAAGCTTATTATTTTAGATCTTTCCTCTTTTCTGATATATGCATTTAGTGTCATAAATTTCACTCTAAGCACAGTTTTTGCTTTATCTCCTAAATTTTAAGTTTTTTTTTAAACTTTCACTTACTTACAAAATCTTTTTACTTTTTCCTGAGATGACTTCTTTGACCTCTGTGTTATTTAGAATGTCTTATCTTCAAATATTTTGGGATTTCCCAGCCATCTCTCTGTTACTGACTTCTAATTTAAATCCATTGTGGATTGAGAGCGTGCTTTGTATGATTTCTGTTATTTAAAATTTGTTACATTGTGTTTTATGGTCCTGAATTTGGTCTATCTTGGTGAATGTTCGATGTGAGCTTGAGAAGAATGTATATCCTATTGTTGTTGGATGAAGTAATTAGAACCAGGTGATTGATGGTGCTGTTCAGTTCAACTATACCATTAGTGATTTTCTGCATGCTGGTTCTATTTCTGATAGAAGGGTGTAAACATCTCTAGCTATAATGGTGGATTTGTCTTTTTCTCCCTGCAGTTTAATAAATTTTTGCCATACTGTTTTGAGGCTCCGTTGTCAGGTGCATTCATGGTAAGGATTGCTAGTTCTTCTTAGAGAATTAACTCCTTCATCATAATGTAAATGCCCAATGCCCCTTTTTAAACCTGACAATTTCCCTTGATCTGAAGACTCCTCTCTCTGAACTTAATATGGCTATTCCAGCTTTTTAAAAATTTGTCCTAACATGATATATTTCTGTATGTTTTAATTTTTATTTTAACCAGTCTGTCATTGCATTTAAAGTGGGCTACTTGTAGACAACAAATTGGGGTCTTGTGTTGGTGATCTACTGTGACAGTCTCTGTCTTTTAATAGGTGTATTCAAAACTTTTCCACTTAAAGTGATTAGTGATGTGTTTAGATTAATATCTACCATATTTGTAACAGTTTTCTATTTGTTTCCTTTGATTTTGGTTTTCTCTTTTTTGTCTTACACTTTTACTGCCTTTTCTGGTTGTAATCGAACATTTTATATGGTTCTATTTTCTCTTCTCTCTTAACAAATCAATCATACTTATTTTTTTATTTCTTTTAGTGATTACTTTAGAGTTTATAATATACATTTACAATGAATCAAAATCCACTTTCACATAATATTATACAGCTTCACAGATAGTTCAGATACCTCGTAATAGAGGGTTCCCAATTTCTCCGTCCAATCATACAGTAGTTATTCATTTCACTTTTCCAGGAGCTAGAAGCATCCAGTATAATATCCAATATGTTGTTTTATTATTAACTTGAACAGACTCATATCAGGTCATTTAAGAATACGAAAAAATAAGAGATTTATTTTACCTTCATTCATTCCTCCTCAAACACTCTTCCTTTTTTTATGCAGATCCAAGATCTGAGCTATGTCATTTTCTTATCTTTGAAGAACTTCTTTTAACATTTCTTACAGGGAAGGCTTACTGATGACATTTGTATTTTTCTGAGAATGTATTTGTCTTTCATTTTTAAAAGATATTGTTACTTGATGCAGAACTCTAGTTTGGTCTTTTTTTTCTCTAAGCACTTTGAATATTTCATTCCATTCTTTCTTGCTTGTGCATTTTCTGAAGAGAAGTCTAACATAATCCTTATCCTGGTCTTCTATAGGGAAGATGTTTGCAACCATGCCCCCTTTGACATTTTTCAAGATTTTTGTCTTGGATTTTCTGCAGTTTGAGTATGGAATGCCTAGGTCTAGATTTTTTTAGATATTTATATTTATACTCCTTGTTGTTCTCTGGGTTTACTGGATCTTCAGTTTTGTGTCTGTCATAACTTTTAGAAAATTATCAGCAATTATTACTTCAACTATTTCTTCTGTTCTTTTCTTCTCCTTCTGGAATACCTTCCTAATGGTATTCCCATTATTTATGTACATGTAACACTTTTGTAATTGTCTCATAGATCTAGGGTATTCTGTCATTTATTTTTCGTTCATTTTATTCCCTTTGCACTTCAGAAAATTTCTATTAACATATCTTCAAGTTCGCTGGTGATTTTCTTGACTCTGTCTGGCCAACTAATTAATGAGCTGATCAACAGCAGTCTTTATTTCTGTTACTTTTTTTAGATTGCTAGCTCTTGATTCTTTCTTAGAGTTCCTGTCTCTCTGTCTGAATTAACTATCTATTTTTCCATGTTCTCTAGTTTTACCGTTATAGCATTTAATATATTATAGAATAATCAGAATTATTTTAAGTTCCCAGTCTGATTATTCCAAAATCTCTGTCATTCTGAGTCTGGTTCTGCTATTTGATCTGTCTGCTCAGACTGTGTTTTGCCTTTTAGCAAAATTTTAATATTTGCAATTTTTGACTGAAAACCAGACATGATGTATTAGGTGAAAGGAACTGAAGTACATAATACTTTAACATGCATTTTTAAGTTAATCTGACTAAGAGTTAATCTTTGTTGACTATTTGCTATACAGCCATAGCTATATGTTAGAGACTAAAATTTCCTTTTGTATCCTGGGTTTTTTTCCCCAGCTTTATTAAAGTGTATATTGAAGTATAATTGAGAAATAAAATTGAAAGGTATTTAAAGTGTTTATTGTGGTCATTTGATGTACATATGCATCATGAAAGGGTTCTTCTCGAGTAGATAATTGACACATCATCACATCACTTATTTTTATGTATTTTTTTAAATTTGTGGAGACATTTTAGTTCTTACTTAGCAAATTTCAATTACATAATACAGTGTTATCAACTGTTGTCACCATGTTTTAGTTTAGATCCTCATTCTGTACTCATTTTACACCTGAAAGTTTATGCCCTTTTCTCAACCTCTCCCTATTTCCCCCAGCCCCAGACACTGACAACCCCATTTCTTCTCTCTATTTATATATGTTTGACTTATTTTCAGATTCCACATATAAGTGATACCATGCAGTATGTCTCTGTCTGGCAAATTTCACTCAGCATTATGCCCATAAAGTTCATCCATGTTGTCACAAACAGCAGTATCTCCTTCTTTCTCAAGGCTGGATACTATTGCATTGTATGTGTGTACCACATCTTTTTTATTCATTCATCTGTTGATGGACATTTGGGTTGTTTTCATATTTTGGCTGTTGTGAATAATGCTGCAATAAACACAAGAATGCAGGTATCTCTTTGAGAACCTGTTTTTTTTTTCCTTTAAATATGTAACCAGAAGTGGGATTGCTAGGTCATGTGATAGTTCTATTGTTAATTTCTTGAGACACCTCCATGTTGTTTTCCATAGTGGCTACATAGGTTTATTTCTGGGCTGTCTACTCTGTTTCATTGATCCATGTGTCTATTTTTACTCTAGTGACATACTGTTGTAATTACTATAGCTTTGTAGTATAGTTTGAAACCCACCAGTGTGACGCCTTCAGCTTTGTTCTTTATCTGGATGGCTTTGGCTATTTGGGATTTGGGATTTCATACAAATTTTAGGACTTTTTTTTTTTCCCGTGAAAAGTGCCATTGGAATTTTGATAGGGATTGCCTTGAATACACAGATGAACTCAACTAAATTTTCCAACCAATGAGTATAGAATATCATTCCATTAATTTGTTCCCCTACCAGTAGCTGGCTCCAGCAGTGATTTCTTCTCCTGGTATGCTGTAATTTTCTGTATTTACCTGTCACTCTGGTTTGCCTTCTGACCTCAGTTCTCTGATTAAGCTAAGAAGTACTGATTTTCAGTTTATTCAACTTTTTTTTCCCCCACTTTTTTCTTTTATGGTGACTGGAGAAATGACTTCAAAGCTTTTTCCATGTCACTACATGTCACACCAAACTAACTTTTTTTTTTTTTTAATAAAAAAGTAAATTGACCACAACTAGATAGCACTTCAGTTTATCTGGGAATCTGGTTTTCGGAAATCTCAATTTTACATGAAGTCATAGTATAAAAATTACTTCTGCCAATAAAGAACTAGCCTTTAGGCAGTGAAAATATATTGTGCAGGGTATTCAAAGGAGAGTTGTGAAGAATAAGAGATCAAAGAGGTATTTACAAAGAGATCTGTGCAGCCCTTTAATACAGTTTTGATGACAATATCCATTTCTGTCTATATAAGGTAAGAACTATAAAATATCAGTCTTTGTTGATTTTGGAATCTCCTTAGTTTGCCCAGCAAGCAGGCAGACCATCATAAATGCATACCAACAAATGGAAGCCTTCAGTCCAGGGGGATTTTCGTGTAGCACAATGCAAAGCTAAGATAAAGTTTATCAATTACTGCAGGCTGACTGTATGCTTACAGGGCACCCAAAAATAAGGATCCCAAGATCTTTTAAGAAGATGTTAAAAGCCTATGTAAAATTATATTGGCCTTATAGAAGAGATTGGAGGATAGTATAAAACCTGAAAAAAATGAGCACAGGAAAATGTTTGTGTTCTACTTAATGTTATTTACCTGGATCATAGGGAGTCAAGGCTCTGGAAAAGAAAAAAAAAAAATGAGTCAGACAAGGAAATTTTTTTCTTCTAAGTGATTTCATCACCACTTGGTTCTTCAGTGGAAAAAATAAATATGAGCAGAACTTGTCTGATAAAGTTATTCTTCAGCCAGACAGTTATACGGGGCCGATGATGAGCTGGTGTGTTTCACCAAAGCTCTACCCATTGTATTTTTTCTCAACTTTTGTTAGCGTCGCTGCCCCTAGTCCTCCTGATGCCCCTTGCCCCTCAGCTCTTGCTGAGGGTCTCCTCAGAGCATCTGGTGTTTGGGAAGCGGAGGCTAGCACACAGTTCAGCACATCCCTCCCTTGTGTTTGTCATGCTGGGCCCTGTCTCTACTGTGCTGGTTGTTACATACTGGGAAGACCATCTTTCCCATGTGGAGGAAGCAGGCTCTGATGTTTAGATGTCCTTTTTAAGAAACTTTCTTCCTGGGCACCTGGGTGACTCAGTTGGTCAAGCAGCTGCCTTCGGCTCAAGTCATGATCCTGGAGCCACGGGATTGAGTCCCACATCGGGCTCCCCACTTGGCAGGGAGTCTGCTTCCCCCTCTGACCTCTCCCCTCTAGCTCTCGCACTCTCTCTCTCTCTCTCAAATAAATACATAAATCTTAAAAAAAAAAGACACTTTCCTCCTGTCTTTCAAAATTATTTTAAGGATTTAACCTATAGGTAGTGGTGCTTTAATCTTTTACAGAGGAGCCATAATAAAGAATTTCCGTCCTGTAGTCACTTGGTTACAAATGGTACCATTAAATGTGATTTTAAAAGATATTGTGTATATATATATATATATATATGTGTGTGTGTGTGTGTGTGTGTGTGTGTGTGTATACACATATATATATATATATATATGTATGATTGTTTCTGAAGTAGGATTAAAGTATGTTACATACTTCAGTATCATACCTGCAAATATATTCTGATTTAAGAGATTTCTAGATTTGGGGGTAACCCATCCCCACAATATTCTTGCTGTGAAGTCTTAGGCACATGAAAGATGTCTCTTTCATTCTCAGTAACAGGCAATGCAAAGAACTTCAGTGGACAGAATCCAAAATATGTTTATGATCCACCTGGAAACTGATGAAAAGAAACAATTTGAGTTGAATTGCTTGTCAAAACAAAAGACAGTTATAATAAGAAGGAGGGAGAGGGATGAATTTTGCTAGAGAATGAAATAATCATTTTGAAGAAGATTTGCTTTTCATTATATACTTAATTTCGAAGGCATGTAGCTATGTTGTACATTCTTTGAAAACGTGTAAAGGCAACATTTTTCTTCTTTATTGTGAAATAAACAACAAAAAATTCTAATTATATCGTAATTTTTCGTGAAAGCAAGTCTTAGGTTGTTACACCTAGAACACATTTAATCCTACATCTATGTACTTAATTACTTCTAAAGCTCTGAATAAAACTAGATAAACATAAATCAGGAAAAGTCAATTATTCTTACTCTGTTAAAAGAGCAGAGAGTTGGAAAATCGGTTAGAAAGAGTTCTATTGAGAAAGATTTTTATATACTCTAAATCAAAGCTGTCCAATAGAGCTCCTGTGATGGTGGGTATTTTCTGTATCTGCCCTAATATAGTTGCCCCTGGCACATGTGGCTATTGAGCCCTAGAAATATGGCTAATGTGACTGAAGGCCAGATTTTAAAATCTCATTTAATTTTTAATTATCTTAAATTTAGGTGAAAATTATCAGGTGTGCCTGAGGTACTTTTTTGGACAACACAGGCTCACATTTTTAAACCTTAGACCCATTTACTCAGAATCTCCCATTTCTTATCATTAATAGTAATAGAATTGGTACATTTGTACAATTTTCTTATCAAAAGTAATTTTGTGTGGCTTCCCTTTCAGTGTTCAGACACTCGTTTTTAACAGCCTTTAACCTGCTAAGTATCAAATATATACAGTAGTGAAAAATGCAAAGTTAAGATGAATTTATTTCTATCCAAATAATACATGCACCGACAACATTGCTAACATATCTCAGGAAAGCTCTGTCATTGGTCTTTTATGCATATTGACAGTTTCTGTTTTTATGTGAAACAAATCTTTGGGGCACCTGGGGCACCTGGGTGGCTCAGTCATTAAGTGTCTGCCCTTGGTTCAGGTTGGGATTCCGGGGTCCTGGGATTGAGCCCAACATTGAGCTTCCTGCTCAGCGGGGGGCCTGCTTCTCCCTTTCACGCTCACCCTGCTTGTGTTCCCTCTCTCTCTCTATGTCAAATAAATAAATAAAACCTTAAAAAAAAAAAAAAAGAAATCTTGAAGGGATCTTTAAAAACAGGTTTTTTTTTTTTTTCCCCCCCTCACGAAGCAAGTTATCCTTCCAATAAATTCTGAACTCATTGTAGTTATAGGGGAAGAAGCAAGATTAACAGATCTATGCTTGTAAGATATTCTGGACCTATTGTGCACTAACATTTAGTCAATTAATAGGAGCTTCAATAACAGTCTTATTTTCAATTCTACTGACAAATCAATATCCTGAAATGAGCCACATGAGGTCAACACAGTGAAGTAGAGGGAACAGCCATTTCTCCAGAAGAGGCTCCAGGAGGGTTGGTCAAGCGTAATTGCCTCATGGCGTGACGACTTACTTGGTCATGTCTATAAAGAAGGCAGAAATCAAAACATGGGTAATATTTTCAGAAATAATAACTATCCTCCTGAAGTTCCAACAAAGTGAATATTTGTGATCTTCTTTAGTTTCTGAACTCATCTCAGTTATTTTTCTTACATTTACTCTGTTTCTGGATTTATTTTGTCTTTCTGTCTCTCTCCCTTACCTGCTTCAAATCTCTATTTTTATTTTCTTCCTTGATAAACTCACTCCATCAGCATGCTCAGTCATTTCATCTTCAAATATTTTATATGAGAGACTTCTGTAGGTCGTAAGTCTATTCAATTTCGATTGTTGGGTTAATCATATTTCCAAATTGCCTTGGAATAAATTAATTAATACAAAAAGTTGAGCTCTGAAGAGAAGGAAACATAATATCAAGTGGTAAAACCATTTTATACACCCCAGGCATGGAGAAAGAATGTTTTTGCATTGACACACATGGTCAGTTTTAAAGTATGTCATTTCCACTCACTGTAAAAATTGCTTAATTATGCCACCCATCTCCAGTGTATGCTGCATGCATTAAAAGCTTAGCCTTACTGCCCAGCCCAGAAATATATTCTATTATAGAAGTGATGTATGGGGAGGGGAATAAAAATAAATTTTAGGTAATATAATCTGGAACCCAAATCTGCTAAGTGCAGACACTCATTTATTATATAGAATAGTGAAGTTAAGTGCTAAGTTAAGGCTCGACTTAAGTCGTTAAGGCTTAACGACTAAGTTAAGGCTCACTTGTTAAGCATCTGCCTTCAGCTCAGGTCATGATGCCAGGGTTTTGGGATCGAGCCCTGCATTGGGCTGCCTGCTCAGCAGGATGCCTGTTTCTCCCTTTCCCACTCCCCCTGCTTGTGTTTCCTCCCTTGCTGTGTCTCTCTCTGTCAAATAAATAAATAAAATCGTCAAGAAAAAAAAAAAAAAAGAACTGTGAAGTTAGAGGGGATCTTAGAAAACATCATTCAACAGATGAAGAAGCTGATAAAGAGATAAACCAAAAGACTTGTTCAGGCTTAGAATACAGTGGATTAAAAAATCCTAAGCCCATGCATGGTTCTATCAGATTCTTACATATAGCATATACGTAAACACAATCTGGATCCTTTGTCTGCCCAATAAGTTAGGCGACACTACACTAACATAAGATTAATTGATATCACATATTCCCCAGGTTCTACGTATGTCAGGTTGGTTTAGAAGCAATCGAGGGAGTCCGTGAACTTTTAGTAACAATGTGACAGTTTAGGCTGGTTCGGTATTTGGGTATTGGATAGAAACATCCTTGAACTATAGCTCAGTGTCTTCTGTTGACCATATATCTACAAGGTAAGCAAAACCAAATGTATTTATGGACTCTTAGAGAAGAGAAATGACAAAAGCTTCTCTCCTCACCACTTCTCTTTAAAGTGTACTTCTTTGTACCTGGGTGGTCAGATCTGTAAAACTATGGGGGAAATTTTCCATAGAAGGGTCAGATGTGGTTCTCCCAGCTGAGAGATGGGACCTTGCTGCTGCATTATTTATTTGGCAGAGACCTTTATCCCCTGGATTATTTCATAATTTTAAGATGCTCAAACATTTCCCTTTTGGTTATGCGTCAATAACAGCTTTTGTCTACAAAACATGTAGAACAGAGACTGACCTCTGTCTTAGTATATTCATTTGAGTTGGGCAGAGGAACACCATTGACCTTTGGGACCAGATAACTCTTTGTCACAGTGACTCTCTTGTGCCTTGTAGAGGGAAAAGCAACATCCCTAGCCCCTGGATGCCAGTAATATCCCTACCAGATCTCTAGACGTGGCCAAATGTTCAGGAGGAGCAGAGCCATCCAGGCTGAGAACCACCTTGGTAGGGGATGGAGATGAAGCAACATTTGCATGGTACCACTATGTCCCCTGTACTCTGTGGGTGCCGGTGGTACATCACAGAACTGAACAGTTATGGCTTCTACCCCCACCAGGTTTATAGCCAAGCAGAAAAGGAAAGTGCTATGCAAGCAAGTCAACATCAATGACTCATTGTGATAAGTAAGTGCTAAAAAGGAAAGAATGAGGTCCTTGGAAGCTCCTCTTAGCCTGGGTGGCCAGGAAAGGGCTATTTGTGAAAGTTTTGAAATCTGAAGAAAGAGTGGGATTTATCTAGACGAAGTGTTATGGAAAATCAATTCCAGAAGAGGGGAAGTCCTGCATCCGGGAAAGAGCCTGATGTAGTGGAGGAATCAGGAAAGTTCGATGGCTGGAGCAGAATAGGTAAGGGGAATGGTGATGCAGGTTGAGATTAGAGAGAGAATCAGGGTCATAATCTTTCAGACTCTTCGTTTTCATGCTAATAAATAAAGAATTTATTCTGAATAATTCAAGAGGGCACGGAATGTCCAAATTCTGGATATTGGAGATTAAAATGAATTGCAGTCCTATTGTCTTGAAGTGAGATTGCAAAAATCCAATGATGGAGGTTTGGGGTGGTCTAGCAAAAGGTATCCTTGCAGTGAAAGTCAGCCAAGCTGGTAAAATTGGCAATTCTGACTCTATATGAAAATTTAGTAATTGTTCTGTATGATCAGTGGGAGCAGAGGTGACATATTTCGTAACTTTTCTCAGTGGCTATTCATGTCTCCCCATCAGAAGGACTCATTTCTAGAGTCCAGGACCAAGAACCACTGGATTCTTTAGGGGGAGGTTTATAATTACCAGAACATCAGTACAAACTTCCGTCTGTGTCTGGCCACCTCGCACACCTGCCTCGGCTCCTCATTCCTGACTCTTGGAAGAGCAGCTGTTTTCATACTCAGGGTCCTGTTCAACCATTGTGGTTCCCTGATGCCATCTCCATGTGTCAGGAAGGGTCCCTGCCCCTTGAACCTTTAGTTCAAAATAAGCTTCGGAATGGTCAGGTTTTACTTTCTCTGATTCCTATTTCTTATTTTAAGTCTGTTGTCAGTGCTGTGTTCAATTAATGGAAATTCTGTGTAAAGAAAATTTTACGTGCACACCTCTATTTCGTAATCAAAATAAGAATGTGCTCTCTTAATCTTTCAAAGGTTAATTGTTTGGGCTCAGCCACAAAGTACAACTTGATTCTTGGTAATCGGTGGAGAAGTAGGAAGGGTAGGTATGGCCCTTTTTCTTGCCATTTCATGCATGGAACAGGTAACACAAAGCGACGTTTTTGATTATGTACGCATCAGCAACTATGATTTATGGCACCTGTTCATATCTGTTCCATGAGTGATGGGCATATAAGCCAAAAATAAAGCTACTGTATTCACACCTGAGACCTGAGAAGCGGCAGTTGAGTAAAAGAAGTGGGAAAAACAAATCCCTATAAAAGTACCAAAGAAATAAACACAAAGAACATTTATAGCCTGTCTTCTTATTTACAAATATATTACTTTCTACCTTACATTATGTAATTTTGACACCTGTACTTCCCCTCACAAAACTCTGAAGCATTAGGTTTCTCCTGCTGCTTGCTGTAGCTATCTTCATTGTAACCAAGGCCTCACCTGGAGTAGGTCGTCAATGATTACATGTTGAACAAATTATTTAGTAGATATACACATCAACAAATTAAGAAGGTACCACTGGTTAAAATTTTTTTTTTTTTTTTGGTGTCTTTTTTTGTTCCCTTTTGGGAAACTCTTTTGCCAAAGGTTAAATACTTTAAAATAATTTAAAAATAATTATACTCATTAGTACATATAAATGAGCTTTTTAGCCTGAAACATTAGAGCACTATTTCTAGAAATTATTTCACTGTACATTGTAATGGTTGTTATGTGCGCTGTTCTCTCTGTTTAAGGGGGAAAAAAAGAGATTATTAAATTCAGATGTCTTGGTTGATTTGTGAATGTTTAAAATATAAATTAAATATCAGAAGTATGAAGGTTCCAAATTACTATGGGAATTGAATATGATCTTTAAAGAGATTTGGAGGGGATTATTTTCTATGTATGAGCAGATCAAGTAAATCACAACTATAAATATCATTTATCTAAGTAACAAAAATTGTGATTTGATCTGTAAAGACAAATATAAAGTTGTGTTATGTGGATCAAATACTTCTTTTTCATATTATAGAATCACAGTATTCGAGAGGAAGCCTACTTCAACTCTCTTTTCCATAATAGGCAAGGAAACTGTGACCCAGAGTTCATGAGGTCTTTCTAAAAGTTCTAAACTAGCAGGTGGCAGAACCAGGACATGTTTATAAATTCTCATTTCTGTGTACCCACCACCGTGGTTCCCAATCATGAAAACCGATGCATATGCCCACCTGCTAGTGTTAATAAGTGAGAAACCTAAAATGGAGGGGAGATCAATGATCAACGACAAGAATGTTAAAAGTCTGTATCTGGATTCAGAGGTACAGGCCAGAAGGCTTAGAGGTCCTTTCTCATGAAAATGGGCCAGTGCAGGTTCTCAGTCACGTCAAGGCATAACTAGTCTTTTGCTCAGTGGGACACAAAACTGTGGATGGTATGGTCCAGAACACCACTTAGCTAAATAGCACAGAGACACACACAGAAAGGATAATTCCGGAAGCACAGTGTAAAGCTAAGTCTGATTCATGATAATTCTCTAATTCACCCTTGGTCCCAGCCTCTACCAATAAAGAACAGAAATTGGATGGGTAGAGTAAGGTAGGCTAAGCAAAGCCAGACCAAAGAATAAGGGTGTGCAGTATATCTTAAGGGGAGTCCGGGACGTGAAGGAGACCAGATGGAAAAGCAGGTTTTGAATACTCAAGCTCTGTTCAGAGTCCGGGAGCTTACATCTGGCAGTTTGGGAAAACACAAGCTGGCTGTGCGTACAAAGCTTTAGAGCAATAAAAAAGGTCAATGTTTTATAGCAGAGACACCATGTTTCCACAATTAATTGGAAGCTTAGAGGAATTAGCTTGACAAGACCAGGAGATAAGCCACAAGGGCCTGAAAGGTACAGTGTGCCCAGAGACCATCCACAAAGGCAGGAAGGAACTAGCCAGATACCAAGGCAAAAAGGCTGATTCACACTGGAGGGCGAAGTTGGAGGAGTAGGAGATGAATGAAACCAAGGAGAGGAGGGGGGACTCAACCATTTGGATCAAGACTGGGAGCTCACAGATGCAGGATCAGGAGACAAACACGGAAATTAACAACCACCAGTCAGTTCTAGGAGACAAAAAGGAATGTGATAGTCGAAAAATCCTAACCCTTGTGTATCATGGCTGTTTTTACGATAGTGTGAAACAATACACGTTCAGTAGAAAGCACACTTCCAAATGGGATTTTGGATCTTTTCCTGGACCAGCAACATGTAGGAGGATCCGCCCTCGTGATGCAGCGGAACAGATCACTGTCAGCCACATGATCTGGAGGGTCACCCACCCATAAGCTTGTAACCATTCTGATTGTCACATAACAGATTGATGTGAAATATTCAGTACCTTATTATACAGCAGGCTTGCGTTTGGTAATTTTGCGCAACTGTAGAGTAATGTGAGTGCTCTGAGCACATTTAAGGTAGGCTGGGCTAAGCTAGGACAACCAATAGGTTCCGTGTATTAAATATGTTTTCAACTTAGGCTTTCAATTAATGAGGGTTTTTTTGGGACATAACCCCATTGTAAGTTAAGGAAGACTTCTTTCTCTCTCTATATATATATGTATATGCTTATTTCTCTATACAGATGAAATATATATGTAGGGGTGCCTGGGTGGCTTAGTCAGTTAAGCTTTTGACTCTTGGTTTCGGTTCCTGTCATGATCTTAGGGTCCTGGGATTGAGCACCCCTGTTCCATCGAGCTCCACATTCAGCACAGAGTCTGTCTTGTCCCTCTTTCTCCCTCTCTTCTCCTACACCCACTTGGGTTCTCTCTCAAATAAATAAATATTTTTAATAAAAAAAATTACATGTATGTATACATGTCTGTATATGCATATATATGCACAAATTGGAAAACATAGGAATGCATGATGCCAAATTAAGAGAGGAAAAAGATAACAATTTGGGAATAGCTGAATTGGGCTTTGAAGAATATTAAGGTTTTTCCACCCTAAAGTTGTAAAAATAGTTGGAGAGACAGACTGATCTATATCAAGTTTATCATTTTTTAAAATTTTTTATAAAGATTTTTATTTATTTATTTGACAGACAGAGATCACCAGTAGGCAGAGAGGCAGGCAGAGAGAGAAGAAGGGAAACAGGCTCCCTGCTGAACAGAGAGCCTGACGTGGGACTTGATCCCAGGACCCTGAGATCATGACCTGAGCCAAAGGCAGAGGCTTTCAACCACTGAGCCACCCAGGTGCCTCAAGTTTATCATTTTTTTAAAAAAAGATTTTATTTATTTGACAGAGAGAGATCACAAGTAGGCAGAGAGGCAGGCAGAGAGAGGGAGGAAGCAGGCTCCCCACTGAGCAGAGAGCCTGATGTGGGGCTCGATCCCAGGACCCTGAGATCATGACCTGAGCTGAAGGCAGAGGCTTAACCCATTGAGCCACCCAGTCGCCCCTATCAAGTTTATCCTTAACAGAATATTAATACTTGATAATCTGCCAATCTATTCACCAGGAATTTTTTTTTAATCTTTTAACAACCCCCCCACAGTAGAATTCTGATTGATTTTTTTTTAACTTTTTCAATTGACAATAAAATAATAACCTAACATCCAGGGCACATTTTGGTTGAATTTGATTATAAATATGTTTTTCCCCCTTTTTGTTATACCATTCTCAGATTTTAGAATATGACTTTCATTTTTTTTTACTAATTTCTGTCATTTAAGAGTCTTCACCATGGCATTATAATCATGTTTTGGGTGATCTTATTGGGATTTTTTTTAATGCCTTTATTTTTTCTGCTGGTTCAGTTCCCTTTCTTTTAATATGTACACATTCCCTTGACATTGATTCCTTCAAGCTGACCTCTGTCCCTCCCTTCAAAGTTATTGACAGAGCTGAAATGCCCTGGGTGACCTTCACCTTGAGATCCATTCGCCTCTCTGAAATACTTCATTTGATTTTCAAAACTGCAACTTGTAAGAAATCTCAGGCTTTCTGGGCCCTAAATATAACATAAATATGCCAGAAGGGGGAGAAAAAAAAACATAGAAAGGTAGATATACACGAAAGGACACTGTACAGAATACTCAAAGATTTAACATAATGAGAAATGGAAACATTAAATTCACATCAAACAAAGCTTTGAACATTAAAGCAAATGAAAGTGAAGAGTAGAAATCTGTATGGAAACCAAACAGTCACTGCCTCCTGACAGCTGCAGTTATTAATTAGTGGTCCATCATTTGCACTAAATGTTCAATCAATACTTCTGCTTCGATGGCAGGCCATTTGCTTTGTAGTTTGCTTCTTAATGGGAAATGATTCAGCTTATCCTCCTGTTTGTCATTCTGCCCATAATGACTAGCCTGGCAGAGAGTCTGCAAACTACGCGGGCTCCAAATAAAGTTGAGAATTTTATTCGTGGATTTCAGTCGTCCCCTTACCCTTACCACCCCGCCTGCAATCCGTTGTCATTGTCGTTGCCTCTTTGATTCTTTCTGCTTAGAATGCTCAAATGGCTAGTTTTTTGTTGTTTGTGAAATATGGCAGATTCCTTTCCAATGTTATTCCAGCCATATTTTCAGACTCGTCTTCTGGCTTTCCCCCTTCCTGGTCATCCTGCATGTCAGTCCCATACTCTTGAGTCAGTAGATTTGGGCCAAGTCTTGGCTCTGTTGACCACTTGGTATAGGACGTTGGAGAGGTGACTTAACTTTTTATCCATAGAGCTAATACCTAGCTTCAAGAGTTATTGTAAGTGTAAAATAAACTAATGTATGTTTTTAAAGAGTTAGCTTATTCCCTGGGCACTGGAAGAGACTCAAATAATATTTGTTGAATGAATGTAAAGAATGAACCTATTTGGCTATTATTTCCCTCTTTCATGATTATTACAGTTCTCCCCTTCTGAAAAGCACTTCCCCACCTGACTCATCCTTTAAGACCTATCTCATATATATTCAACACAATAGCCTTCCTTGATTCACTCCTTCTCTCTATTCTATCCCAATGCCTTGTGCACCCCTCATTGTATCAGTCATTATAACACACTTAACTACAATGCCCATCTTATTGTCTAGTAGACTGTGGGAACAATATGGCTGGGATGTATTTGTTCATTCTTTAGGCTCCCGCTGCTATCATATGCTTGGAATGTATTTACTTTTCAGTAAATGGACTCTCCTAATACCATACAGTATCCAAAATAACTAGTTTCTGATAGTAGAATTAAGACACTATGATGGAAGCATTTCACACTTGAAATTATTTTGGGGTGGACCCTAAAACTGTTTCTAAACCTCAGATGAGTTCTGTTTGAAAGTTTAGAGTTCACAGACCTATTTGTAAATATGGTGTTAACTGTACTGTTAAGTTTAACAGACCTATCTGTAAATATTCCATTATGTATTACTTATTTTTCTTGAAGTATGTGCCTGTAGGAAATAGAAATAGCCATGACCATAGAAACACAGAATCAGGCAAAGTTATAAAGTTATGTTAAAGTGACCATTTGGTAATTAGACAGATCTGGAATTAAATAGAAAACTTATCTCTATAGGTATATGCAACAAAGAAAAACAAATGCATGTTTATTACAGACGCCTGACGGCACGTTGTTGAGTTCCAACACTGTTCCTTCAAAGTACATGCCATAGACAGAATCACTATGATGGGTGGTCTTTTCATGTGGGGAGTTCTGGACTGTAGGTGTTAGCCCCAGTGTATGTCTTGTCAGAGGCCAGCCACTCCATCTTTTTGCTTGTCCATTTTCTAATCTGTAAAGTAGGAAGTGATAATGCTCTCTTACCTACCACAATGATACCTGTGAGAAGGAAATGAGATAATTAAGTGCAAGTTTTGTATACTCTGAAACTCTGTAGAGCTGCAGATGTTGTGAAATAGGGCAAGTCTCTGATTCTTCCATAGATCCGTGTAAGAGAGGGCCGCCACTTCACACTCCGTCTGTTATCCACTGTTATTTGTCTACTAATTCACCCATCTTTTCAGGGACTAATCCTGCTGGATCTCCCACATTTTAGTGGCCCCATTTTTTATTTATTTACAGTTTTAGCAGCAAACAACTATACTGGGTCCATATACTGGGTCCATTTCCATTTGCCAATTTGGGGGGGTGGGAATCACCATAATAAGCAAACTGATGAGCAAAAACATGTTGCTTTCGATGAATCCCCTATATAGTTTTTCCAGGCTAGTAGCAATTGTTACTTAGGAATTGTTACTTAGGAAAAGACTGTTGGTTCAAACCAACTGATAGTATAGATCCTTTTATCTTCCAGTATTTTAGCCTAATGAAGATTAATTCAATGCCTATGTAAAGGACTTGGTAGAAAAACATGTGAGCCACTCCAGCAAGCCTTTGAGTTCTTGGCATGTGGAGCTGTGCCATGTTCATCTCCTTACCTCTTATCCCCAGTGTTGGCTCCAAGACTTGATCCAAGTATTTAGAAGATGTTAAACGGCTCCTAATAGAGTCTTCATTGCAGTGTTGGGCATTGGGTGGTGCTCTCGGATGCACGTCGGCCAAAGAGAGGCAGAAGAGCTGCAGATAGGTCCCTAGCATGTTCTCTCCACCATTCCCTTACCCATAACTTCGAAGTAAGACCGAAAGGAAAGAACATAGATTTTTGTCGGGGCATGAGATGCCTACAGTGTGGTACTTACTACTAAACAATGTCTTGAAACTTTGGCCAAATCTGCTGCCTTGAACTGTGTGTGGCCCCTTGGAAGAAGGTGAGCCTACCGAGAGAAGGTTTGATTTGGGTTCCTGGCTGTGCTGCAGGAAGGCCTCGTCCTTGGTGTAGCCTCAGGAGAGCTAATGCTAGTTTGGGGATCTTGTACACACTATTCCTCCTCCGTGCTCTAAAGCTTACCCAGATTCAGAGAAATCCGAGATCAAAATCCAAGACCCTTCAATAACATTAACCCCAGAGAGGTTTTTGTGTGTTCAACAATTTTAAGTTGCCCCGCAGTGTTCTACAAGGCAGTGCGACTAGACAGGTTACAGTGCCAACACCTTCCCTTCGGTGTCTTGCACCAGTTACATGTTTCTTACACACTTGTCCTTTGCATGCATTTAATTTTGATACCCCATGGCCCGATAATCAGGCTAACATTTTAGGAGTCTGTCATTCTATGAACTACCTGGCTGACTTTGGGCAAGTAATTTAATGTCTCCGAGTTCCAGCTTTCTCATCTCTGCTGTGGACAGGGTAATCATAATACCTGTCTGCCTGTATCAGTGGTCATTAGGATCAAAGGAGATCAATATACGAGCATGCTTGGCAATCCTTAAGTAGGAAGCAGTGGTCGTTAGTGAAGAAGGATGTACCCTGGATTAGACAGCTACCAGATAAGATCATGCCTCTATTAGGCAGTTATAGTATTTTATAATAAAATGCCTTCAATAATCAGGAATACGAAAATAAATGGGGACCCCATTTACACGTAGAAAGACCTTCAAAAAGACAGTACCTCATTACAGGAGAAGTTCTGTGGCGAGGGGTGCCTGGGTGGCTCAGTCATTAAACGTCTGCCTTCAGCTCAGGTCATGATCCCGGGGTCCTGGGACTGAGCCGTGCATCAGGCTCCCTCCTCAGCCAGAAACCTGCTTCTTCCTTTCCCACCCTCCCTGCTTGTGTTCTCTCTCTCGCTGCATCTCTCTCTGTCAAATAAATAAAATCTTCAAACAAACAAACAAACAAAGAACGGATGACAGTTTTCATGCCCACTCTTTACTGTTTCATACAGTACCCCGATAATCCTGGAAGGTCACTACTGCTTTACCCGATGCCAGAGATGATTAAACAGAGGCTTAGTGGTACTGTTTGCCCAAAGTTATACAGATGACCAATGGGGTTGTCAAAATAAGAATGAAATATCATCAGATAATCGAATGACTCATTTGAAAGTATTCCCTGACGTTTACTCTGCATGTTTAACAAATTAATGGTAATAAGAAAATACATTTTGGGCAGCAGCCCAGTGAACTCCTAAATATTAACCATTGCCATCATCCTTTGATGTAGGCGCCTCCAGATTCAGGTGTTTTTTTAATATCCCATATGCTAGTCCATTTTGTTCACCATCTGCGTCGCTGTAAACAGTTGTTGACTCCATATTGCCACTGTCACGTGTTCTAGAACTCGCAGTTGCCCTCCTCCAAATGCCTAAGCCTAGACCTCTCCTAACCAATGAAATAAATTGAATACCCCTTACCTCGATAACCTCAGGCTAATTTTTATCAAAGAGAAAGTTCTCAAAAGTGAAGTCTGGAATAAATGATTCAATGGCTAGTTTGTGGCATTACCTCCTAGAAAACCTGTGCTTCTTGGCGGGCAGCTGTGGGCATGAGAGCAGAGGACCGCTGTCAATCTGATAAGTGGGTAAGAAAATGGCACTCGGCCTCTGGAAAGAGCATCTCTCCTTGAACCATGTTCTGTTTAATTAGAATGAGGGATGCTGGATTTTATGCTCACTTAAAGAGCAGTGAAATGATCGAAAACAGCCACGTTTTACTTTTACAGTTTAGGAGTAATAAATAATTCTGAGTCCTTGGCTGACACTCTCTGTTATCATAATAATCCACTGAAGCTTGGCTAAGGACATGCGTGTTTCTGTCTACTTGGTATTGGTGTAGTCTTACCGTTTGATATTTACGTGCCGTCACTGTGAGTTCCCCTCCCGCCAACCAAGAAATCGTAAGTACGGAAAAAATAATAGCCTCTCCCCCCAAGAAATTCACTTTGTCTCATTATTCGGTTCCTCTGACAGTCACTTATTCCAGAGGGCTCCCATGTCCCTAATCTGCCAGAGTTAAGCATGTGACTTCTGTTTTGGTGTTTAACAGTCGAAAATGGTATGTCTCTTTTACAACTGCGTTCAGTTCCTGAATTGAAAGTGGAGCCTTTCTTCTAGAGTTTTTATAGTCACATGATGACTTAACACTTATTAGCTTCTCAAGTAAAGGAAGATGTTGCTCACAAAAATAAGTCACACTACCTTTTATTAAATCCAGTGTAGTTTCTTCCCCACCCAGTGCTGAAGCGACAAATAGTATTTTATTTTTATTTTATTTTATTTAAATTTTATTTTATTATTTTATTTCATTTCATTTTATTTTATTTTACTTTTATCCCTCTCTAATTCTAACGATTCTGTCTCTTTATACTCTTTAAAAGAAGCAAAAAGTGCCTACATACGATGTGAACGACAGCCTGTTATTTTGTTTCTCCTCTGTCTCGTTGTTCTTTTCGAGGTTTCCTTCAGTGTCTGCTTTATTTGAACTCTCTAGTCTGACAGCCCAGCATTTGCTGAGACCGTGAAGAAATGCAAGGCCACCATTGGCTTTTAACATAAAAGCCGAAAGCTAAGCTGGAAATTTCACAAAGGCTTATGGCTGCTGATATGAGAAAATACAGTTTTAGCAAGTTCTAATCTGTGCCCTGAAACAATCTTAAATTGAATAAATTGAGAGAAATACAAAAAAAGAGACAAATGCGGCATCCGAAGTGATCACATTCTTTTTTTTTTTTTTTTTTTTTTGCCTGCCTTTTTCTTTATCAGACTTCAAAATTAATGAATTAGAATTATGTTAGAAATCCACATTTAAGTTCGCAGGCAGATGTCCAGATTTCAAAACAAAACAATGCAAGAGCATGTCAGTAGTTACCTCCACTCACACTGTGGTCTTTGAGAACATGAGACTGTATTCGTATTTTTCATTGTCCCTGATTTTTTTTTTTTTTTTTTTGGCTTAATGTTTTTGCTATCTTTACATATTCTTTCTAATTAAAAAGGCTTAACGGGCTCGTCCTTGAATTCAGTTCTCAAAGGCATCTGAATGTTTGAAACTTCTCTCTCTCTCTTTTAAGCCCCCTCTGAGTGTTCTGTGTCTAAAACAAGGTAGCCTTTTGGTTTTGTTGTTCTCTCAAAAGGAAACTGTTGTTTGGAGTATTATAGAAACAAGGACAGGAGATAACAAAGTGATAAATATCCCCAACTAACTTTCTAACACAAACCCAGTGAACAGCCTCCGGATGGCTGTGGTGATCTCAGCGTGGAGAAGTCCAGAGAAACATTGATTGGATTGGATTTATTGAATTCTTCCCTCAGAAAGAAAGGAGGGGAGCTTTCTTGCCCTCCTTCTTCTTGATTTCATAATTAATTGTTTTAAAGGAAAGAGAAGATGCATTTTTGTGGTCTCTTCTTTGATTACACTCATCCAAGACTTTTTGTTTCTCCTCATTACTTTAACAAGAAAGGACCGTGCCTCTGGTTTGGAGCCATTTCTGATGTTAGTAGTTCTCATCCCTATTGTCTGTTCCCAAATGCTGTCAACAGAACGTCTTCAGCCCCATTTATCATCCCGGGGAGGAGCACCTCTTTCCTTGCTCACTTTAGAATACCCAAGTTTGCTAATGCTGCAGCTTTCCATGTTACAAAAGACCCTGGTCCTCTCCCTCGAGAAGGCAATTATCTATTATGCTTAGGGGACACAAAAAACAGCTCATGCAGAGAAGTGCCTACATACTCTGTTCATGCTGGGGTTGACCTGAATCAATTTTAGATGACTTCAAACACAAATTGAGTTCTGGATAAAAGGTTAAAAACACCACATTTTTACTAAAGAATTATCCTGCTAGGGTAACTGCAAATATTGAATAATTTTCACAGCGATTACTAATGTTCAAAGGAGGTCTGAAATAGAAATAAAAATGGCACCTAATTTGGAGTGTGTTACTTCCCTTACACCCACCGTGTGTTATATATTCATGCTTTTGTGGGTAGATTCTGTCTTTCTTTGGTTTGGTTCTCTAAAGTGTACTGTCATGTCCTATGTTCATCAAAGAGAATGTGTAGAGGGCGTGTGACCTTTAAATATAGAAAGCCGAGAAAACTAAGTATTAAGGTATGATTTAGAAAAAGATGTTGTGCTGAAATGTATCAAATTATGGGGCGCTCACTACTTTGTGAGGTACGCGACATGAATAATTGTGGATAAAGAGAGGTCCCTCGACCCCGCATTAGAGGAATCTTGGACCTTTGGGTCCTATGACGCCTAAGCCATGTTCTCTGCTTTCTAGACACCCGGAGCTTATAGTAAGGTAGAGGAAATAAGTAATTCATTGCATTAATCTGTCGTAAAGGCTATAATAGGGGTGACTCTCACCCTATTTAGATGGATAATCTAGACATAAATGAGGGGTTTAGAACCAACAACAATAATTTCTGCTCTCCTTTATGTGTTAGTGATTTAGGGATTTGTATTCTGGTGCTGGCTGGTGAGATACAGTAATACAGAGGACACTCCTTGGTCCAAGGGGAGAGGGACTTAGCATATTTGTTAGGTAAATTCTGAGACTGACGTTATTAGAAAACAGTGGGTGTTGTGGCAAACTGTAGTATAAGTTAGTGTTGGGTTGTGTCCCCCAAAAAAGATATATGGAAAGCGTAAACCCTGGGACCTGTGAGCTTGTTTGAAGATAGAGTCACTGTAAATGTCATCCCGTTAAGCTGAGGTCACTGGGGTGAGCCTGCAGACAATTTGACTAGTGTCTTTATAAAAGAGAGAATGTCACGTGGTTACCAAGATGCAGGGGCGCAGACAGCCATGTTCTGATGGAGGCAGGACTAGATTGAAGCCAAGAAACACCCGGGAGAAACACCAGATGCTGGAAAGGGCAGGAAAGATTAGCATGAGCATGGTCCTGACGTAGCAGATCTCAGACTTCTAGCCTTCAGCACTGTAAGATGTACATTTCTGTGGTTCACGCTACCCAGGGTGTGGCACTTTGTTACGGGAGTCCTGGGTAGTCCGTAACTTTTGCTTATTATTTAAAATTATACCCATCACAGACTATTTATAAATTAGATCAAAGAAATGGACCAGAATTTAAATCATATTTAAGGTCATAATTAGATTCAATTAATAAGCTACAAATGAGCATTGTCATTTATGACTCACCTGGGAAGGATTAAGTCTATTTTATATTTAGAGAAATCAGTTAAAATGGTCAACTCGATTTGTTTCAATAACATTTATTGAATTTACTCTATCTCAGGTCCTATGGGGAAAACAGGGATGCAAAGATTAAAAAAAGTGGTAACGTTGAAAATCTAGTTCTGCATCTCGCAAAGACATCTCCTTTTAGAATTCTCTTTTAAAATTTTAGAATTCTCTGTAAGCTGATGCATTTTGTTCCACAAACTCAGGTCTTAGAAGAGTAGGATTGTGAGATAAAATATCAGAAGCCCAGTTAAATTTGAATTTCAGATAACGAATACACTTTCTTTCTTTCGTTCTTTCTTAGTATAAATATGTCCTGTGTAATATTTGAGGTATGTTTATACTAAGAAAATTCACTATCTAAAATTCGAATTTTACTGCCTATCCTGTATTTTCGTTTGCTAAATGTGACAACCTAGATAAGAATAAATGTCATATTTAAAGAGAACCAAGATGATAGGGGTACCTGGGTGGCTCAGTCAGTTAAACATCTGCCTTTGGCTCAGCTTATGATCCAGGTGTCCTGGGACCCAGCCAAGTTGGGCTCCCTGCTCAGTGGGGAGTCTGCTTCTCCCTTTCCATCTGACCCTCTCCCATTCATATACACATACTCTCTCACTCTCTCTCTCACTTTTTCTCTCACTCAAATAAATAAAATCTTAAAAAAGAAAGAAAGAAAGAAAGGAAGGAAGAAAGAAAGAAAGAAAAGGGGAGAGATCCATGATGACAAACCAAAAATCATTACCAGGAGGTGGCTACCTTCCTCAGTTCCTGTTACTTCTAGTCAATTTGCTATCTCAATGGGTCTACAATGGCATTTGAAGTCATCTGCTGTACCAAAGTCTGACGGTAATTTTGGTGATTAAATAAGGGAATGCATATGTGTGTTAGAATGGTTACTATTGAAGAATTAGGGCCTTATAAAGTTTGCATAGGATTTTTTTCCCCCACTATCTAGTGTAATGCTTAGTAGAGCATTAGCTTGTGTTTCAAGTAAGGAGGTAAGAGATGGCTGCAGACATGCATTTATTCATAATAATTTCTAATCCACTGTGCACACTGACTGTCAGATCCCTGGAAAAGTCGGTTTTACTTTGTTTGGTTCTGATGTGTTTTAATCACTTGGTGAAAATGCAGTTCTCAGCCTGGTGGAGCATCTGCTTTTAGAAGCATCAGAAAATCCTGCTGTTGAATGTAGATGTTTATATTACCGGTGTATTAGTTCCCTACAGCTGCTATAACAAAGTAACACCCATTGGGGGGCTGAAAACAGCATAAATTTATTCTCTCATGGTTCTGAGGTTAGAAGTCTGAGATCCAGGTGTTGGCAGGATTGGTTTCTTCTGGAGGTTCTGAGGGAGAATCCATTCCCTGCCTCTACTCGGTTCTGGTGGTTGTTGGCCATCCTTGGCATTCCTTAGTCTGTGTCAGTGCAATGCCAATGTCTGTCTCCATCTTCAGAGGGTGTCTCCCCTTTGTGTGTGTCTGTGTCTTTTCTCTGATTATAAGGACATCGCTCAGAGAGGATTAGGTCCCACCCTCAACCCATGGGACCCCATCTTTACTTGATTGCATCTGCAAAGACCCTCTAAGGAGGGTCGCATCACAAGGACAGAGTGTTAGGACTTCAATATATCTTCTGGGGGTACACAGTTCTACCCACAACAACCAGTATCTACACTTCAGAGCTATTTTGGGGAGCCTCAATCATTGCTTTTTATAGATATGCACTGATAGATATGTATCTCATTATAACATTTGATATGTTCCGTGCGATTTGTCACTGGCAGAAAGAAATGAAAATGTTCTCATTTAAAAAACAACATTTTCTTCAGCGTTTCTAAAACAGTTTTAGAAACTATTTAGGAAAACAATATCTAGATGGCAATACATGAATGCTATATTTGAACATCTTGTGATTGTAAAATAAATTTTACAGTCTAGAATTTCCAACTGCAAGGAAGAAATACAGGGGAGAAAAGTACAATTAGTAAGAAACACAAATTTTTTCTCTTTTCTTCTCTTATTTGTGGGCCTTCCTCTGTGTTTTGAACTACTTCAGTATTTTTTAAGTATTCAGTTTTCAGTTGTACGACTGTTCACTGAGCAATTATGCAAATTTTGTTTTTAGGTGAGAGATTAGATAAGTTGGATGGTAAAATACTTTAAACTCTCATATTTTTGCATGATAATCTTTTTTTTAATTTCCCAAAGAAATGCCTACAATTAAATGCCAACAGATAGATGATAGTGAGCCTTAAAAATTATAACTTCCACAAATACTTCCAAAATTAGTATGATGTAATAGAAAAGTCCTGGGATGTGAATGACCTCAAATTTAAATTTACTCATATATAAAAGAGGATTAAGTACCTAGTCATAACCTTATTGCCAGATTTAAAATACTCCACAGAGTAAAATGCCTAGAGAGGAGATTTTTACATAGTAAATATTCAAAATATGTTATTCACTTTCCTTTTCCATATTTTAATGAACCACTCAGACATGCCAACTGAACAAACAGGTATAGGTTACTGTTTTGTTTTCCCTTTTGTTTTTCCTTGTAGGGTGATTAAAGGGGTAAGGAAAAGATTGCTTGATTTTTGCTCTTTTGTTGTTGTTGTTGAAATTATAAATGTCTGAATTTGGAATTACTTTGTAATTCTAGTTGATATATGAAGGTGAAATTACTATAGAAAACATTTGGCTCTATAAACCACCATCAGTAGTTTTCAGGTGATCAATAGAATATATAGAAGAGAGACCCATCATAGGGCTGTTGTCCAGTAAACTATTACCTAGACCATGTCCTTAGCCTTGTAAAGGATAAAAAGACAGATTATGTATGCTCATTTTGGTAATTTCCAGGAAACAACTGACTCACTGAAACATAGGTGTTGTATTTGGAATATAAATGCACATACTAATGGAGTTGATTTTATCGTCCTTAAAGCATAATCAAAGTCAATAATTTACTACCACTGAAGAGAAAGCTGCTTTAGATCCAGGCCACTTACCACAGGAAGGATGCAGCATGAGGTCATTTGTAAACCGTGTCCATAAGCTAACAGATGGTGAGACAATGTCTGTGTTTGTCACAGAGGAAATTTTTGACTAGCACGTATCTGTACACATTGAAGCTGAATAATGTGGATGGCCTGGTTATAACTTCTGTGAATATCTCCCGGTCACCTGCTGTTTTTGTGATCATGCGGACTACATACAGATCATGGACATATAAGGTCACATTTCCCAGGACGGTTTGGCATCCTGTAAAAATACCTTCAAAGTCATAGCAATAGAATCCATCCCGTGGTAGTTATATAAGATTATATATATGTATAATTAGTAGAAGAAATATCTGCTGATGATTGTGTTACTCTGTTCATGTCTGTCCTAACATGCTCAACATATTAGGAAAACACTCTGTAAACATTTTTGTGGGGGAGAGGAACAATGGTTTTTTTTTCCTTAATGTCCGTGGAGGTACTCACAGATTTTATTCAGGTCCCCTAGCATTTTGCTGAATATTATAAATGTCAGGAAAAGACAAGGCACTCACTTTCACGTTGCTCATGAAGTACAGAGTGGGGAGTTCAATGGCTGAAGAGACAATGTCAACACATTGTGGTAAACGGTATCGCCAGAGTTTTCTGGAAGCACATGGAGGCAGTGGTCAACCCAGCCGGCAAAGACAGAGAAGATTTCTGGGGGAGACCAAACTAAATTGAATTGTACAGATGAATAGGAATTAGGTGCAGGACGTGACACTCAGGGAAAGAAGCATCTTGAGAAAATGCATGAACCAACATAGATGTGAGGAAGGTGGATTCAGTCATGGCAGAGTGACAGAGTGTGACTAAAGGTGAATCTCACCTTTCTCAAATGCCAGGTGGGGAGCCCTTACCGTGTCTTGCAAACTACTGTAAGTCAATTTCATCACATTTATTAGGTGGGATGGATGGTTTGTGTCTTTGGTAGATTTCTGTATCTTCCAGTAACTAGATGCAGGTACCTGCTGCAGGTAGTTTGTTAACAGGGAAACAAGTCTAGTTTCAATTCTGCTACACATTAAAACATGTATTAAACAGCAAGAACAAAGCAGGCGTACGATCTGTTCTGAGTTGGATGACTCCTCGGCTTCATGGCAACGTGTTTGGTATAGACGACTAGCTTGGATTTCTTACACCCTGCTCAGGGGAGGGTCCAGACGCCCACTCAAGAGTGTCAGCCTTGCCACATATCTGGAATACCTCTCATTTCACCAATGAAAAATCCTTCAGTTATTCGATACACAAATAAACTCTCTGGTGCTGAACAGAGCAGAGGACCAGTGAGGCGCTTTCAGTGTTTACCTCAGGAAAGTAGGCTTCAGATTAGTCTTTCAGTTGGTGACTCGCCGGCCAGCACACAAACACATTCTCCGTGAGGGCTCCTCGGTGTCGGCTCAGCACCTCTAGGGTACATACTGAAACAACCAGCATGCACATTTATAGCATACTGTTCAGACAAAGTATTTTAAGTTTGTTTTTTTTTTTAAATTTTATTTATTTATTTGACAGAGAGATCAAGTAGGCAGAGAGGCAGGCAGAGGTGTGGGGGGGCGGGGGAAGCAGACTCCCCACTGAGCAGAGAGCCTGATGCGGGGCTCGATCCTGGGACCCTGAGATCATGACCTGAGCTGAAAGCAGAGGCTTAACCCACTGAGCCACCCAGGTGCCCCGAGACAAAGTATTTCAAAGTGAAATACAGGCATTGTAACAACGAGCTTTAAACAAGAGGTTGGTATTAGCAGACTCCAGTTTCTGAAAGCTCCCACTGAAGGCTGATGGAAGTGTCATTTTGAGACGGACAAGAGGAGGTACAGAGGCCAAATGGCAGGTTATTACAACAGTCAGCACCGAACCATTTATACTAAGAGAGAAGAAGCAGAAATTTAGTGAAATGCATGTTTATGCTATTATGTCAGACTCTCGAAGTAAAAGGAAATTATGTTAAACATTATTAGCATAGATATGGAATTACCTATACATAGATGTGTGTGTGTATGTATATATATGTGTGTGTGTGTGTGTATTTGTGTGTCTATCTTTCTACTATATGTGTGTGTGATATATATTCAGTAGGTAGATTTTACATATATATTATATATATTTTTTTCCTAAGTAATAAAAAAATAGGCTAGGATGTTATCTAGTTCGTAGTTCTTCTGAGTTTGGTCAAAAGGCCCATGATTCCAGTTTGATTGTTCTCGTTTGTTTGTTTGTCTCCATATCTCGGTACAATGTGAGAGAAATCACCTCTCTAAAACCCTTCGAAGGAATCTTCACCTTGGACATAACATACAATGGACAGCTTGTTGTAAATCTAATCCAAGTTCTAATATATTTTGAAAAGTTACATGGTTTATAAAAGGTGAAGGGCAGTGAAGCTAATTTAAAATGCTAACAAGGTTGTAGTTAATCAATTTTAACAATTAGATGGTTAATAGCTGGGTAGTTAATCATCACCAGGCCAGGAAGACTGCTGCTTAGTCCACGATTAATTGTTAGCCGGCAACATCTTGCCATTATCTATTACATCCAAACAGCTATTGTGTACGTTTCCTTTATCATCCGATGATATCATCTGATCTGTTCCCGACATCTCATTCTTAATGAAAAAAAATCAAAAGGAACATTCTGAGAACTTAATGATGAAAATAATATAACTAACATGTAAAATAAATGGATTTTCACTGACTTCTTAGAACTGGTTGGCAAGAAACTCGATTTACTGTCTTTCTCTTCTCTAAACTTCGATAAAGATGATAGTCTCAGTAGCTACTTTTGGCACTTAATATCACATTAACTTTCATTGTCACTTAATTGTTCCATATGTGCCTTGTTTTCCCCAATAGCTTTTAAGCCCCTGTGTCTTATTCATCTTTTCTAATACCTCATCCCAGCCCACATTATATACATTCAGTAAATATCGGTAATTTAATGGAACAGAATTGAGTTTGTGACATCTTCTCTCAGTGACCTAGAGGATTTAAAGTTACAGAATCTACCCAGCAGTACCCAACTTGCCATCTCTACAACTTGGATTTCTGTAAATGAATCATCAGTGGCATCCGATAAGGGGTACAATGAGTGACCTCTCTTTTAGATGAATAATGGGGAAAAAAAGGAGCTACCAAAACACCAAGCAATGGTCCTGCTGTAAAACTGTAATTGTTTACTTACACACCAGGGAAAGTATGTTACAAACCTTGACTTCGTTCCTTTTTCCAACTCACCTCAGCCAAGCAGGAATAGTTTTTGATTCCTGACGTATCCTCACTTGTCCTATTTACCTTGGGGTAAAAACAAAGTCAGCACAGTTTCATGTGTTTTCCTTCCATTGAATTGTTTCTCCAAACCATTACAGCTGGAAGCTTGCAACTTGTGACCTCCCTGAAGCCACTGAAGTGACCTGATCATGCTACCTTAGAAAATGAAGCAGGTTGAAGTCTAGGCTTAGGTTCTGTGCCTGAAAAAAGTCCCATCTACTGCTAACAATGCAGGGACACAGGCAGTTCCCCCATTTGCAAATATGCGTCCATGAGCAAATGTTTCCTAGTTCTTGCCCTCCTCTGGCATATACTTCCTACTTTACTTAACCTTAAGACTTCACTGTAGTTATGAGTTGCTGAACACGTTCGTTTACCCATCTCTGCTAACCTTTCAACACAAATCCCATGAATGTTATTTTATACCACTCTGGGAATCCCTGGGTCTCCTCCCAAGTTCAGCAGCTGAACTGGTGTTCTCAAAGGTAAATGGATAATATCACCTCCTTTCTGGAAAACATCTGATGTCTGCCTAAAATTTCCATACTACACTGAAATAGAATACAATCCCAACTTCTTCCCATTCCTCAGGAAGATTGGATTCCACTGGCATCTATCCTCAGGTCTTTTTGCATTCTGTCCTTTTCTGACTGTAGCCTTGCCACACTCATGCCTTTATTCTTTCTAACCCTGAGCCTGTTCCCGTTGTTCTGATCTTGTGTTCTCCAGCGCTGTATACCTTCTGTCTGGAAGGCTGTCCTCTGAGGAGGTGGTGTGGGTGGTCTTCTGTCATCACCAATGGCTCAACTTTCGTGTTACTTCCTCAAAGAGGCCTTCCCTGGCCATCCTGTCTATAGGAGCCTTCCAATGCAATACAGTGCCTAAATTCAGTTTATTTCTTACCACTCCCCATTTATTACTATCTAAAATAGTCTATTTCCTTACCTTTGTCCCTTCCTTTTCCCCTGACCACAGTGTAAATACGAGGACAAAGCCCTCATCTGTTGTAATTACAGCTGTGCCCTCTGGACCCAGAACTGTGCCCCAGCACATTGGGGCTCAGTGACCATTTCCTAATGAGTGACTAACAGTTGCTCAGTAGAATCCCCACTCCCTTTTTCATGGACTTGGTGATTTTCTTAAGTCTCTCACTTGGCTGCTTTCTCCTTGCCATTCTTTTTTATTGTTTGTATTGCTCCCCACTTCTAATGATCACCTTCCACACCTTGCCTTTCAATGTTCACCACATTGACAAATAATAATTATTTTCATTGTGTGCAGTGCTAACTTATTTTTAAAGGTATTTTCCATCCATGAAGCCAAACCAGGATGGTGCTAAGATAGCAGAAGTCTACTGTTGATTGTGTTCATAAACTCATGACATTTTCTCGCTTGAAGTGATTTCAGAGAGCCTGTAGTACAAACTTTTATTTTACCCACGAGAAAACTGAACGTTGGGCAGGTTAAGTGATTTACCAAAGGTCAAATCACTAGTGAGTGGCACCTGAGATGGAAACTAAAGTTCTCTAAGCCTCACTGTGTCCACATAACACAAGAGCACTCATGGCTTCCTAGCCAGTGATGTCTCATAGTGCAGTTGGACAGGTTATGACAAGAAACAGGCCAAAAGTGCCAGAGTTATCAGATTGTGGAATGGATCACAGGGAAATGTGGAATTACGTGAATATTTCTATTTCCATCAAGGTTTGATTCCATGTTGAAAGAACTTTTAGAGAGCTGAGCCCAAGAGATCTGGCTTCAAAGACCCGAGCAGTACAGTCAGAAGTGAGTCAGAAGCCTAAATTCATAAACTGATCTGGAGGATTTTGATGTATAATTTACAGTATCAGATTGGCAGCCTGGAAATTAGTGTCTTCAGTTGAGGGATACTGGAAAATCCTGGACTGAGAATGTGCAAGGAACTTTATGGAGCTAGATGGCAGAAAGGTGGGTGGGTCTGGAAAGTAGAAAAGTAGCACTTGTGCCTGGTGTTTGTTTCAACACATTTGCAGAAGTTCCTTTGGGTTCTGTGCTGCTCACTATTGAAACCCAGCGTGCTTTCAATAGCATAGGGCTTAGAACCTAGAATGCATTAAATCAGTTGTTGATTAAATATTCAAGGGTATATGCCTTAGTTTTTAATTTTCAATAGTTATTTGATATTTGGTAATAGTCATGTTTTTGTTTTTAAGATTTTTTAAAGATCTATCCAAGCATCCAAATATATTAGAAAACACTATGATATTTAGTGCTGATTGCCCACTTTGAATTACAGTTTTTCCCAGTGGCGGAATTACCCTGTAGATGCACTTGGTACAGAGACCAGAAATTCATAAGGTAAATTCTGTGCTTTTCTTTATGAATCGTCAGTGCTGGAATTCGAACTTAATGGAGAAATTTCAAAATAGTCTTGTAATAGTGGCCTCAAATTTGTTTTGACAGACCTCACACAATTTAAATTGCATTATTTTGATCCCACAAAGCAGGTAACATTTTTATATTTAACACTGGTAATAAAGAGCTCATTACACAAAAACACCATTTCACATACCCTAAAACTTGTTATCCCTTTATAAAATATTGTGAATTTGCTTCAACCTAAAATGAGCCCACCTTGATATTCTAGTTAAACTCAGAATTTATCATGTGTTCCTTGCTGCTATCCATCAAGTCAGTGAAAAAAGAAAATATTTTACGTCAGTTACCTAACCAAGTTTCATTTTTCTCTCTTGTTGGCATTGTTTCCTGAATGTTGTTATTGTTATTGTTATTATATAATATTCTGTGGCTCTTAGAAGAAGGAGAAATCCAGTGCATTTATAATAAATGTTTATCCATGCTATTCTTCAGATGATAGCTTTCCATTCATTCTTGAAAGTTGATTTGACCACCATACGAGAAAAAAATATTTAAGATATGCGAAAGAGAAGCTACATTTTCAAAAGTGGATAACCTAATTAGAAAAACTGCCATTCACTGGTAATCACAGTGCATTAATGGAAAAGATCTTAATTGGGATTAAGAATAGGAATTTTATTGTGGCTGAGAAGAGTCTCTAATGAGATTCACAGACTACTTCGACAAATAGCTCCTGTCTCAAAAATCCAAGGCAATAGACATTTACTTATTTTTGTCAAACATTCAAGAATGCAGACCCTCAGCCATTTGAATTTGGGAGAACTGCAAACTTGGCCAACATCAAGTTTGCCTATTACCATTGGTATAAGTATTTATCCAGGAAATCATGAATCATTCCATAAAAATGGAATATTTGGGAAGAAAGCATAGTTTTCTTAGGTTCTCTGTCCTTTGGTTATTTTCTTTGTTGATTTTATTGAATTATTTGATTAGTATATTCAAAAAGCCAAAAGAACAAGAATTAACATTCAAGTCATACATTAAATTCTTTTTTTAATTTAAAATTTTAAACTCTGTAAAAATCTGACTTTAGATTTTAAAGTAATTTCAATTAATCATTCCTCTAACCTGTTTGAACTATCAAGATTTCATATTACAAATAAGATTGAGAATTATTTATAGATCCTGGATATCAATCTTTTGTCTGTACTGTTATTTGCAAATATCTTCTCCCAGTCCGTGGGTTGCCTCTTCGTTTTGTTGACTGTTTCCTTTGCTGTGCAGAAGCTTTTGATCTTGAGGAAGTCCCAAAAGTTCATTTTCGCTTTTGTTTCCTTGGCCTTTGGAGACATATCTTGAAAGAAGTTGCTGGGGCTGATATCGAAGAGTTTATTGCCTATGTTCTCCTCTAGGATTCTGATGGATTCCTGTCTCACGTTGAGGTCTTTTATCCATTTCGAGTTTATCTTTGTATACAGTGTAAGAGAATGGTTGAGTTTCATTCTTCTACATATAGCTGTCCAGTTTTCCCAGCACCATTTATTGAAGAGACTGTCTTTTTTCCACTGTATATTTTTTCCTGCTTTGTCGAAGATTATTTGACCATAGAGTTGAGGGTCCATATCTGGACTCTCTAATCTGTTCCACTGGTCGATGTTTCTGTAAAAGGTTGATATCCAGGATCTATAAAGAACTTCTCAAACTCAACACACATAAAACTGATAATCATATCAAAAAATGGGCAGAAGATATGAACAGACACTTCTCCAATGAAGACATACAAATGGCTATCAGACACATGAAAAAATGTTCATCATCACTAGCCATCAGGGAGATTCAAATTAAAACCACATTGAGATACCACCTTACACCAGTTAGAATGGCCAAAATTAGCAAGACAGGAAACAACGTGTGTTGGAGAGGATGCGGAGAAAGGGGAACTCTCTTACACTGTTGGTGGGAATGCAAGTTGGTGCAGCCACTTTGGAGAACAGTGTGGAGATTCCTCAAGAAATTAAAGATAGAGCTTCCCTATGACCCTGCAATTGCACTACTGGGTATTTACCCCAAAGATAGAGATGTAGTGAAAAGAAGGGCTATCTGTACCCCAATGTTCATAGCAGCAATGGCCACAGTCGCCAAACTGTGGAAAGAACCAAGATGCCCTTCAACGGATGAATGGATAAGGAAGATGTGGTCCATATACACTATGGAGTATTATGCCTCCAT
This sequence comes from Enhydra lutris kenyoni, assembly GCF_002288905.1. NCBI lineage: Eukaryota > Metazoa > Chordata > Mammalia > Carnivora > Mustelidae > Enhydra > Enhydra lutris. The sequence goes on from NW_019154121.1 coordinate 23,915,062, forward strand.
CAGAAAGGATGAATACCCAACTTTTGTAGCAACATGGATGGGACTGGGAGAGATTATGCTGAGTGAAATAAGTTAAGCAGAGAGAGCCAATTATCATATGGTTTCACTTATTTGTGGAGCATAACAAATAACATGGAGGACAAGGGGAGATGGAGAGGAGAAGGGAGTTGAGGGAAATTGGAAGGGGAGGAGAACCGTGAGATAGTATGGACACTGAAAAACAACCTGAGGGTTTTGAAGGTGTGGGGGGGTTGGAGGTTGGGGGAACCAGGTGGTGGGTATTGGGGAGGGCACATATTGCATGGAGCACTGGGTGTGGTGCAAAAACAATGAATACTGTTACACAGAAAAGAAGTTAAAAAAAAAAGATTGAGAATTATTTCATTTTATTACCCTTTCCTAAAGTGAATAAATTATTATTAAAAAAATTTTTGTTGCTTACTAGTAGTTGATTTTGAATCATTAAAATGTGTAGTCATGGGCACCTGGATGGCTCCGTTGGTTAAGTATTAGACTCTTGGTTTTGGCTCATGTCTTGATCTAAGGGTCTTGAGATCAAGCCCCACATTAGGCTCCAAGCTCCAGGCTCAGTGGGGAGTCTGCTTAAGATTCTCTGCCATCCCCTCTGCCCTTCACCTTGCTCTCTCTCTTTCTCTCTCGAATAAATAAAAAAGTAATGTGAGGCTCAATCTCATGACCCTGAGATCACGACCTGAGCTGAAACCAAGAGTTAGAGGCTTAACCAACTCAAGCACCTGGGTGCCCCCCGCCCCACATCTGTTTCTTTGATCATAACCTGGGATATGTATAAAGGCTCCACACAGCCCACACATAAATACAGCAACCAAAATTGCTCAAAACCTGGGAAATACGAGGCATGAATTTGCTCTATAATTTGAAAATTATGAAAGGCTAATCAAAAAAAGGGAAAACTGCTCTGGGTTAAAGTATTAAAATAAAAATATAGAACTTTAAAATAATTTTTAAAAAGCATAGTAAGATATTCACCTAAAGTCAATAGTAACCATAGGAGAAAGAAGGCATGCAGAGTCCTGAATTTAGTAACTACATTAATACTGAAAAATAACAAGATAAAAGCATAAACCACATCTGAAGACAGAAGCATTCAAAATCTCTAAGTAGGAAAGAGTAACAGTTTAATGAGCAGGGTAAATTATCTCATGAAGTTCTAGAGCTGAGTCTTTGTAACTGTTACATGAAATTTAGACAGTAAATAATTTGCATAAGTTAGTATATCCTGTGTCAAGGGAATAGGTTAAAATATGGCCTACTTGAATGGCAAGAACTCAAAGTAAAGTATTTAGGACCATACCATGCAAGATTTGTAATACTAGCTACTAAATAATTTTACATTATGATGATATTACTTGTATTTGAGCAATGAATTTTAGTTGTACTCCCTAATTCTGAAATCTGTCCTTAGAGGTGATGTTAAAAATGTGTATCATATCCTTCCCTCAAGGAATCTCACTCTGTTTTCTAGAATTACAGCTGGCTACCCAAACTAAGTCACCCAAACCCCTTCATTTTGTATAATGCTGTTATCTTTTACCTCCTGAGTTATCACAAAATCTATTTTTATTTTCTGAAAGAGTAGAGGGTGTATATATTAAATGCAGCTAAATGGACCAAGAAAGAAACCCAGATGTTTAACCATGAAATCTAAATTTGAAACAGTCTTTGGAAATATGCTGAAATGTTTCCAAAATATCATGAAGATCAAAACCAATCTTAGTTGAAATGACCTTCACTGTGAGCAATGTCAATAATCTGGGACTGATGTGGAAAGCATTCTCCTTTCCTTCTTTTTAATCTTTTTAGCTGTATCATGATAAGTCACCATTGATAGGCCAAAAATATAAATATCTGGAATATCATTTTTACCAAGAAACCAATCAACATAATTATAAATTAAAGCTTTTAAAAACTTAGTTTGAAAAACATATGTACTTGAACATACATTGTGATAATACCCCAGGTTAATTTTACCCATGCTGCTCATCCATGTTTACAGATATTTTCAGCTATCTGTTAGATAAAAGGTAGAGCTTCGAGCCAGACTGTATAATAATCTATTTTAATAGATTATTGTATGAAAATAATAGAAATAAGCATAAGACCCAAGGCAGAAAGTCACATAACTTTGCCAAAGACAGGTTATGGGACAAAAGCTTCCATCTCCAGGGCTCCATACTTTAAACTTTGTATTATATAAACTGTATACAGTTGACTCTTGAACAACATGGGGGCCAGAGGCATTGACCCATACACAGTTAAAAATCCACAAATAATTTTGACTATCCAAAAACTTAACTACCAATAGCCTACTGTTGACCAGAAGCCTTACCAGTAATGTAAACAGTCGATTAACATACATTTTGAATATTGTGTTTGTTATAGACTTTATTCTTATAATAAAGTAAACTAGGGGAGAGAGTGTTATTAAAGATATCATAATGGTTGCCTGGGTGACACAGTTGGTTAAGTGTCTAACTCTTGGTTTCAGCTCGGGTCATGATCTCATGGGCTGTGGGAGCGAGTCCATGTGGGGCTTCACGTTCAGTGGAGAGTCTGCTTGAGGATTCTATCCCTCGCTCCCCCCCACTCATGTACATGCTCTCTCTCTCCTTCTCTCTCTAAAATAAAGCTTTTTAGAAAAGGAAAAAGAATCATGAGGAAGAGAAAATACATTTATACCATACTACATGAAAATCCGAACATTAAGCATGGTTCAAACCTATGTTGTTCAAGGGTCAACTGTACTTCAGATCTATAAACACGTCCTCAAATTTAAGGATTATAATTTGAAGGAAAGGTGACTTAGTTGGCAGCTATGATCCTGAAATCCAGTAACCATTAAATCAACTCATACTTGTTGAAAGGCTGTTCAGTGATATCAATGAAATGTAATGAGACTAATACATAAGACTCATGAAAGTGTGTGCCAATCTACTTTATGTTTCATGCAAGGAATAGATCAATTACTCTTGCACAGAGAGTGAGCCATTTTTGGTGATATCTAGCAAGTACATTGGAAAACATCTAACAGTATGGGAAAGGTTATTTTAGAAACTTCATATTGGTAGAAAATGTAGTATTTGTCCTTCTGTAACTGGCTTATTTCACTTAGCATAATGCCTTGAATTTTCAACCATATTACAGCATTTCCTTTCTTTTGGAATGCTGAATAATATTTCATTGTAGTTCTATTTCACTTTTTAAATCTCTTCATCCATTCGTGGACATTCATACTATCCATCTCAGCTATCATGAACAGTGAGTGCCTCAATGAACATGGGAGTGCTAATATTCCTTTGAAATTCTGATTTCTATTCTTTTGGATAACAAGTTCAATTATTCAGGGTGCCTCCATTCTAGAGCTCTACACAGCACTGTGTGTGTAGATAACAACACTAGTGTCCACTTAAAAATGCGTTCAGAGGGTAGATCTCATGGAAAGTGTTCTTACCACACTGTTATAAAATGAAATAACTATATGGAAGCCAACACAAATGAGACCATTGAGAAGCATTGGGAAGAATATAAAGATTTTGACAACAGAAACATAGCAAAATTCAGAGAATGAAAACAATTTTTAAAAAAAGTCAAACACTGTAAAAAATACTTAGTTGAGTGTGTGTGTTCCTTCTCTGCTTTTGAGGAAGCACCTGAAGATTTGACACTTATTGGTGCTAAATGCTTTGCCTGGACATTTGAAACCTGCAGCAATGGTGGATAGGTTGTTATCCCCACTTCTTTCATGCAGAAAGTGAGATAAACAGATATTAACCGACTTGACCGAGTTAATTGCTGCTAATAAAGGGTGCAGCCAGTATAGAACAAGGCAGCCTGACTCCAGAACTTTAGATCTGTATCACTCTGCTACAGCGCCTCCTAGGAAGTGCTAGCATTCGTAGACATGAAATGGGTCTCCAGAATGAGGCATAGCAGAGTACAGAACAGAAGAAAAATCAAAGTTTTCATTTGAAGAAATAAAAGATTACAAACTATTGTAGCATAACTTTTACAGACACTGGATCGTATGAGTAAAAGCACGGAAGGAAAAGGGGGCTAATAACATCATTGAGTTTTCTGAAATTTGTTTAGGTTAATGACCATGTCTTAGGAAATATATGTTGGAGAATTTTTTTTTTCTGATATGTTCATGAGAACCAGTAGAGGGAGCTTTTAACCATGAGTTCATATTCCATTAAGAAAAGAATCAATCAAAGTGTGATGAAAAGTAAAACAATCCTAAGTATGCTATTTATATGAAACAGTAAAGAATCCATAAGCATTTCTTTTTCAGGTTACTTTAGAAATCAAATGCGAGTCATTTTTGACGGCTCACTGTGTGTCCATTGCTGTGCTGTTATGAGCGACAGGAGAATTGCAGAGATGGGTACCTAGACATGACTAGCTTGTATCACACTTGAATGAAATTTTTGGTGTTTCAGAAACACATAGTGGGTCAATACATTTTATAGCTAATAGAGTATTACCAATAATTGTAACAGAGGAAATGAGTAAACACATGGTAGAAAGGCCAGATCTCAAAGGATATTTACTGGCTCTAAAAGAACAAAGGCTATGGATCCATGGTGAAAAGCCAGAAGACTCTTTTCAATGGAGAAAATACTGTGAGCAACATCTCTGATGTTGGACTGAGCATAGCGAGAGAGAAATCACCCATGCATCCCCAGAGTACAAGCTTAATTCGAGAAACACTGGAACAGACTTGCAAGTCATGTCAGACTCTGAGCATGGGCAGGGCGTTGATGCAGTAGATGGTGGGAAACAGGAGAACAGAGGCACAGGGAGGGTATAGGTGTGGGAAGGACAGAGCTGGAGGAGAGTCAGGAAGTGGGAGAGATCAGGAGGAAGAAACCCAACAATGAGCAAGAACAATAATCCAGGCGGCAAGTGATTAACTCAGCTAGAAGAGTTGGCCTGTTTTGCAAACCATATAATAAACTCTCCTTACAAACCACTATTACGGAGTGCAGTGATAATGGTAACAATAATAATTATGTGCTTTCACTCTCTTGCTTCCCCTTTTAGACTGCATTAAAAACATTGCAGCTAGTTTTGGCAATGCCCCAGGGAGCCAGTTTGTGGAAATTTCTCCCATCTGCCTTTACGTTCATGGTTTACTGCCTGCTTCATTTGCAGTTCCCTTTTATTTATCTCTTTCTCCATAACATAAATAAATCATATTTATTTCTCCAAAGCAGCAACCAGCTATGATGGAGATAGATCCCCAGAATTATTAGCTCCTGTCATAGCTAAAGAAATAGTCTTCTCTAGAAGGACTTCTTGGCAGTCCACTCCTGATGACCGACCACCAGCACGTGCACCCTGAGTCTTTCTGGCTCATGGATGAATAGACAAGGTTAATCCAGTCAGGGGATGGTGGAGATGACTAGTGGAATATGGTGAGAGTATAAATGTAATGTGGTGTCTTCCTTGCCAGACCAAAGGGTAATAATGAGGCGTTGGAACGCGTGAAGTAGAAGGTGGTGCTGTCACGTGGACACCGGGAAGGTTCATGTGGAGATTGTCCTTAGGACAGTCTCAAGAGGGGGATGCTGGCAGAGAGAGAGCAATTGGAAGGCTACAGGTATGGTGGCACAAGTGTGAACCGATTTCAGTAGGAATGAAGAGAAAGAGATAAATGATATAATGAGAAAAGAGTAAAAACCAGCAACTTACTGGATGTGAAGAATGAAGAAGCGGACATGAAAGATGACTGACACAGGCAGCTGAAAGGACCGGTGCCGTAATGAAAATATTTGGGAAGAGAACCCGCACTTGGATGAAAATTGCGAATTTGTTTTAGGCACGCTGATTTTAAGTACTAGCAGGAGAAATAGGCAAATGGCCAAATATTTGAAAGACATTATTAATATTCTCATTATGTGATGGTCTGGATCTCATAAAAGGAGACCAAGATTCTGAAAGTTGAATAGCTTTCATCTTTTTAAAGTACAGAAGTCGTTAGAAATTAGGTAATTTTTAGCTGGGAGGTGTTTGGCTGAAAATAGTGAAATTCTTATTTTTTTCTACATTGAAACTCTGATAGGTATTGCATGATACTTCTTTTTCGTAATCTGAAATCCAGAATTAACTTTGGTACATCAGTCAATATGCTATCAACTCGGACACAGTGGAATTGATTAGTAAAGAACAATCCTCGTGAATTAGAATTAAAATTTCCCCTTTCTTCTTATTATGGGGAATGCGTGTCAGTGTCCAGAGGGGATACAGATGAATTTATATGACAAGAGACTTGACAAGATGGCTCATTTGTCGCCTTTAAAATTGAACCATCAGTGGACCTAATTGGCAGACTTTGCAGACCCCTTTTTTTTTCGAACCTGACACCATGACCTATTTCACCAGGGAGAATTGTCATCCCCAGAATTTGTTTATAAAAGTATCTTGTTATGAGCTGACACTTGGATCAAGTTATACATGTATATTTTTGTATTTAGCTAAAAACATTCATTTGAGAAGGACATTTTGGAAGCTCGATTGTCATGCACTATCTTCTCTAAACTCCTGACTACGCATTGACTTAAGTATTTGTCTTAAAATCATAAACATCTATGGCACCGCCCTCCGCATAAAATTACGTGAAGAAAGTTGTAATATGACGTTACGTGGCCTTCAGTGAGCACTAGTACATGATGTACATAGAGTAGACCTGACATCTTCAAGCACCAACCACAGGGAAGGGCAACCAAGAGGAAGCCAAGCCCCAAATCACGACAGAAACAGAAACCGTCTAGAAAATGTTACCTCACCACTAACTTGTAGAGGTCATTGTGAATGATTTTGACTTCAGTTTGCAAGAATTCAGGAAAAGTTTCCTTCTTTAAATTAGTAGTTGTCTCAATCAAAGATATATTTAATCTTAAATGCTATTTGAACAAGATTCTTGACAACCTAGTTGAATATCAAATGATTCAACTTAAATGGGATCTATACGGAATATTATCAAGGAAGTAAGCCTTATTTTAAGGGATACATTCAAGGATTTCCATTTTAATGCTAATTCTTCTCTCGTTATTTAAAATTAGTAGAAAGATCAGATGCTGATTTTGGGTCACCTGCTTTTCGCATTTAATGAGCAAGTATTTTTACCAAGGAGTTACTGTGTGCTGAGTACTAGTTACAGGTTGTCACGTTGTACTTAGCACTGTGCTACGGATTTTATGATGTCGACATTTCAAGGAGCAAATTACTTTTCTCAGTGTCTGAAAACGGATGTGGGGACAAAACTCTAAAGAGGCCAGCACCTTTCTGCAGGTGTTTCATGTAGTTTACTAAAACCTCCAATTTTGGAGCTACCTTTCTTCTTACCAAGTGCAGGAGAACTCATGGCTCTTTATAAGTTTTGATGGTGGTAGCGTGTTTCCGGGGGAACCTGGTTATGTGAGTGAATACTTTGGAAAAGTGGGAGGTTAAATATCAGGGCCCTTTCTACTAGTGTGATTTTGCATGTGGAATAGTTTCCCTAAGAATATAGGTTATGTTAAACCTTTTTAGTCTCCCCTTTACTTCCAGAATTGAGGGCTGAGAACAATGGAAAGAATTGGTCCTCTGTAGAAAGAATACTTACATTATGTAAAACAAATGGTAATGATGTGTTTTTTTTCTTTGTTTGTTTGTTTTTAATAATCAACATGTAATGTGCAACTTCCTATTCTGGTCCCTTGTCTGTTAGAACAAATTTGGAATGTCCAGTTTGTGTGTTCTAGGGCATTGTAAGTCAGAGTATCTGAGAAGAATCCTTCAGAGAGCATAGAAACAATAACAGAAACATCCCATCATCACTAGATACATCATCACTAGATACTCACAGCAGTATCAAGAGTCAAGTGGATTCCTGAATTTTCACCTTATTTAGAAACATGCCCATTGCTAGGTACCCAGAGTTAGTTCTTATGCCAGGCATTATTCCAAGAGCTTTTAATTTATTATCTTGTTTTATCCTCACAATAACACTGTGAGGTTGATATCATTCTGTTTCCCAGAAAAGGAAACTAAGGCAAGAGAGAACTAAGTGGCCTGCCCAGGGACACTAATCAGTAACTAACTGAGCTGAGATTTAAACAAAGGCTGCACAAAGTAGAAACTTCACCTTCTTAAAAGTCCACGGAGAACAGCGTTTGCCATTGGTGAAGAAGGCTTCCCTTCTCCAAAGAGAAACCAGAGCTTCTAGGCAGTCTGTGCCTTCTGCCACCCACCAAATAGCCAAGGATGCATGGGTCTTGAAAGAGACTCATTAATCAAACAGATGTGGTTTCAATAATTATGAAATCTCTTCATTAAGCACTGGCAGTAAGTCATTACAATATCTTCTCCAGCCTTTTGGCTATGATCAAGTCTAGAATATCTTCTCATTAGGATAATGGAGTTCAATAAAAGAGTGTTCCATCATTCTCCGTAAGGGAGCAGAGTGGAACTTTTTGTTAACGATAATCATTTAGTGATTCGTTTTATCTTTCTCAGATCTTGTTAATTCATTATTGTACAACGTTAATTCTTCATGCATTTAGGTTTTGATCTTGACAAAATGCATTGGTCATAAAAGTTAACTTTGTAAAAGAAATCAGGACAGTTTAAGTTAATGTTGGGAACATAATGAGTAGAAATTAGAAAAGTATTTTGTTTTAATTTGCTAGCCTAGAGAATTATTAATTAAAGCATGGTTTATGTATTTTAAATTAAGTTGTTGAGGGAATTTTTGGCATATGTTATTTTTTCAATGATTTTTATGACAGTATCAGGAGAATATTAAAATTATCTGAGTTTTATGTATATTAGCAATGATATAATCCATTACTAAACCCACCCCTTAGTATCATGTGATTATCTCTATAATTGTATATAAAAGTCATCAGAATAGGTCTTTACCTATTGGAAGTTACAAAATGTAGAAGTGAGCCCCCCACTTTGAATTTTTGAACAACCAAAGTTAACAATAACTGATAACTGTGTATTTCCTTTCATTATTTTCCCCTATAAAAATATTTACTTTATAAAATTTTACCTACTGGTAATTACAGTTAACTTAAAATCTTCTGGTTATTTCCACTTACCATTAGATCAAAAGCACTTTCCAATCGTATCTTTATAGTCCTAATTTTACTGGTGTTAATATTTCATTGAGAAAATACAACTATGTAATTTAGCTATATGCCTGTGACTGATCATTGTATCATTTCAAATAATTTTTGCTGTTATAAATAACCAAACAACAAAAGTTTTCTCATATGACCTTTTGCTCCTTATTGAGGATTTTTTTTTCTGTGGAAAATAATCCCCAGAAGTGGATTTATTGAATCAAAGAGTATGAATATGTCCAAAGCTTTTGATATAGAGTCCCTGAATACTTAGGGAACATGTTTGATCCATCTGTGTGGCCTTGGCACCTGGCATAGTACCTAGTATGCTCATTTTCAAGGTATCAAGACTTTTGAAAGAATATATACACATGGCTGTTATTATCTGCATGACTAATAATAATCCTCTGTACTTGAATAGATTTTCATAGTTTTCATGAACTTTCACATACATTATCTGATTTGAAACCTACATCATACTTTCAAGAGGCACAAGGAAGGTGATTTGATCATCACTTTTCAGAGGAAAAAAGTGAACCTCAGAAAGATTAAGGTCATTGGCTGGATCTTAGTCTTACCTGAGCTAGCAGTAGTTTCATTATATCCTCGCTCTGCAAGTATGTCCTTTTTTTAAGAAAGGGGTTGAAATCAGTTGACCATCTTTTTCTTTTCCTCTCAGTGAATAATTGCTTTTATTCTTTGGGGGAATAACCTATACTTCTTGGAAGTAGTTTTGTCTTATAATGTATAGTTCATATCATCCCTTAACCATCACCATGCAATTTTCCCAAGTGCTTCATGCAAAAGTAATATTAACATAAAGATTTTTTTTAAGATTTATTTATATTGTAGAGATAGAGAGAGAGCACTCAAGTCGGGGGGAGAAAGTGCAGACTCTGCGCTCTGAGCATTGAGCCAGATGTGAGGCTACATCTCATGACCCTGAGACCACGACCTGAGCTGAAACCAAGATTCAGATGCTTAACCCACCGTGCCACCCTGCCGTCCCAAGACTTATTTTATATTTTATAACAGCAATGAAAGGCAAAGGTCAACATAATTCATTTAACTTATTGGTGTTACTTATATATTAGTGGAGAGAATTTTTCTTTCTTAAGTTTTTTTAAAAAGTAAGTTATAAGACTAGTATTACAAAATCATTCCCATGAGAGAGTCTCATAAATCTGCCCGTGGAAGTCCTTACATAATGGTTTAAGATAAATATGGACATTTCCTAGCTTCATAAGTGTCGGGAATTTATTTAACCTTTGTAGAAAATTTTTTAACTGTAAAATTACTATTTTTTAAATAGGTTCCATGCCCAGCATGGAGCCCAACACAGAGCTTGAACTCATAACCCTGAGATCAACAGTCATGACTGAGCTGCCCAGGCATCCCTATTCTTGATAGTATCTGTTTAATATGCATATAGTGCCTGAAATGCCCACCATAAAGCTGGGTGAGCACAACAGACAAACACATTAGTTTTATTTCTTCCCTCATGATTTCTTCTTTTTTCTTTCTTTTCTTAATCAGGAAATTATCATCCTGATTTCAGAGATGAGATTATTGAAGGCTGGAGAGAAAGTAATTTGTCCAAGTTTATATAGCTTTTAGGTATCACCGCTGGGTTTCAGAGCCACTTTCTGTCTACTTCAAACCTTAGCTTTTCTCACTAACCAGAAAAGCAATTAAAAGGATGATGTTAGGAAAAGCTGAAAGTCCACTAAGTATACCTACACTAAAGAATAATTTTTTTCTATCCTATATCACCATTTCCCTGCCACTAGTTTGGAATGCAAAACTCATTAAAGATTGTAACACAATATAATGAAAACACTCACAACATAATGGAAACATTTTGGTGGAACTGGTCAACAGTGAGTTCTTTTAAAAAGTAAACTTTTTGACCAAGTGGAGGTTAAATGGCTATCAGGAAGGCTGGAGAATTTCCATTCGAGGTGGGAGGTGAACTAGAGGAATTCCCAAGATAAAAACAGTTGGTGATTTTGTTGGTTCCTAAATGGATCTGCCTCTGGGTTAGAATCTTTACAGTATGTATTTAGCAAACCTACAATTCAGCCTTTTGACTACAAATAACCTGTAATTTGTTTCAAAGCTGTTGAATGTCCTTTAACTTTTAAGATGTTCTCTTGCTAAAGATAATATGTAGTGAGGGCATATAATGTCAGGTATTGTGAAAGAGTCCTTTCTCTCTCTGTCCCTCTTGCATCTGTCTATACAAAATATATACACATGTATGTATGTATTGTTTTTAGATACAGAGACACACTTATGTATACTTTATGTATACATATACGTGCATAATACATATATATGCTTTGTCTATCTTTTTTAAGCCTAACAGCAATCTTACAAAGTTGGTGCTTTTATTACCCATACTTTACTGCTGAACATAAAGAAGCATACAGGGGTTAAACAAATTAGCAAAGAATATACAACTGGTAAATGGCAAAGCTGGGACTCGATCTCTTGTATGATTGACACAAAAGCCTTTATTTTCGACAATTAGATCACCTTACTCTAATTTAAGCTTGTGTATAGGTTTTGATTTCTTATCATCAGATACAATGATATTCAGCATCTTCTATAATGTAAACTAAACTGAACAAAGTTCATCTACACTAAAATGTAGAAAGTGGCTATATTCATAAAGCTCGGCTATTATAACTTTTTTTTTGTTGTTTTTCCCATTAGACATTAATTCAAATAGTTCAGAGAAGATATGATAAAGGCCTAAATAAAGCAAGCTATAAAGGCTCGAACAGAAGATTAAAATTAGGTGCTAAGTTAGAAAAATATTGAACTTGGTAAATATTTAGGTATAGAATGTAAATTTCAAACAGGGAGCATACTATTGCCACCTCAGCATTTGTATAATTTGCTTACATGTCATTGCCCATCGCACAAGGGCCTCGGGGCTAGAACTATTCCTGTCACTTATTATTCGCCCCGTATTTCACCTGGACCAGATAGTCAGTGATCTGATTTGGTGGGTGGCAGTGATGAAAGGCAGGGTTTCTTGGTGTTTGAAAATGAGCCATGAGTTCCTTTTCTATTTTCTCAAATACACTCCCAGGTCTGTGAGACCCTGGAGCTTGCAAACAATCCTCTCTGTCATCAGTTAAGACCAAAATGCATGTAGTAGCATAAGGTGAACCATCTCACTGTCAAGATCTGAACGATCAAGTCTTGGTCTGAGAAACCCAAATTCTGTCGGTGTTAATGACTTTTCTGACCTCGGTCCATGCCTCTGCTCCTTATTCTGTAGTCTTGGTACAGATTCCATTTTGTCCTCATATTTGAAATTTAGAGCATCTGATTCCCTTCTGGCTCCATTCCCACCGGACTTTGCTCCCTCAGAACTAGAGACTGAATTACTTGGGATGTCCTAATACTCTTTTCCCACTACTCTTAGATTCTCAGCTGTTCATCTTACAATTGTTTCTCTCAGTTTCAACCAAATGATTGCTCCCTTTCTTTTTCCCACTTTCACTGAAAGAGACAACCTTGACTCAGTAGTTTGGTCCAATACTTAAACACTTAGCCCTTACACTTAGGCATGACCACACAACTAACTGATCAGTCCTTTAATAAGGATCCAACCTTATATGACAGCCCTTGTGAATGGGGTGTCATCGCCTATCTGGCAACATTTGTTGAAGGTTTTTCTTCTTTTTCACCAGCCATAAAGCACCACAGTCTTTAAAATGGTCTAGTAATGTCTCACTGAAATTAATATTGCATTGTTTTTTTCTCTTGATGGTAGGGAGATACTTAGGCAGAAATTTATATAGTACTTGTATCTTTCCTGTTAATGCCTTACAAGACTCACTTAACTATATAGCTTATTAAGTATATTGCTCAAGAAATTAAGAAACAGAGCTTTTTATTTTTTCCATGAAAAGCCAAGTATTTATGTGGTGGTTAATTGCTTAGTCTAGCTTCCTGAGCTGATAGAAATAACAGGGGAATGATGAAGTGCTTTTCCTCATTCATTTTATTTTTATTTTCAAAAGAACATGCTTTCCAACAGGATAGGACAATTAAACTTTTTTATGTGTTTTCTTGAAAGTAAGTCTAGCAATATTTTATAATAATAAAATGGTGTTTGGATTATCAATGTGGTCCTGTCTCAAGGAATATTAATAGTATAGGAAAAATTCATTTTGTTGCCCATGCCTATTAATAAATTTAAAAATGAGCAATCTGGAGAACTTTTTAAATATTATTATATGCTAATTAATAATCTTTTTACCTTTATTCTAGCCTAATTATACTTATGTGAGAACAATATGTAATTACATGTTACTTACTATAAAGAACATATTGTAATTTGTCTACATATCTTTAGAATGTTACAATGTTACATGTTAAATTAGAGTGGGAATTAAACACACATGTGCACATACACTTTCACAGACTTTGAGTCAAGCACTCTGTTTCCTCATATTAAGTATTTGTTTTGGACTAAATGGTTCTTAAAATTTTTCCCAGGTATAACATGGTTATAAGTTTATGCTTCTGGTTTTATTTTTTTATTTTATTTGTTTTAAGATTTTATGTATTTATTTGACAGAGATCACAAGTAGGCAGAGAGGCAGGCAGGCGGGGGGAGGAAGCAGGCTCCCCACCAAGCAGAGAGCCCAATGCAGGGCTTGATCCCAAGACCCTGAGATCATGACCTGAGCTGAAAGCAGAGGCTTTAACTCACTGATCCACCCAGGTGCCCCTGCTTCTGGTTTTATAAAGAGGCTGTTAAATTTTCAATCTGATCATGCTCTCTGATTCCCTCCATTTCACTTTCCCAGTTAACCATGAACTAATCTGTAATTCTTGATTAAATCCAGATACTAAAGGCAGACTCTAGATGAGAAGTGCAGAGTGAATGGAAAGTCAGTGAGTCTCCCTGAACTTGTCGCTTTATAGGCACAGGTGAATGTAGGGTACACAGATCCTACCTTTCATGTGTCCAAATTGGGTGAAAATTCTCTGACCAAAGTTTGTCACATGCCTTTGTCTAGGTCAAGTAAATCTGTATAAATTCCACTGCCATTTTACTCAAAACAGTTGGGGGCATTGTTAGGTAATACAAGATTGTTTCTTTTCAATAGAGGCATTATGATTTGTGTAACTGTATGTTAATGTAAAAAGAAGGCAACATTGTCACTAGAGAAAACAGAAGTTATGCAGGAAAGGAAGAGTTATTGTAGCATAAGTACTTGACTCAGCTGTGAATAGAACTTACATAGTCATAAGGATGTAAATATGGAAGAGCAATCCAAGGGGAGGTTTGATATACAGTAATAAGGTGGTAGGGGTGGAGACAGAAAGGATATGCCTGTGTGTGGTGGGATGAAGTGAAATTAATTTCTTCACCTTTCATAGGGCGAAGTCCATAGACACTTAAAACTAAAAAATTAGGAAATAACAACATAAGCATGTTATTTAATGAAAGAAATAGAGATAAATTCCAAAAGAACCAGCTTGAAGAGATGAAAATGATTGCTCTGGAAAATAGGAAACCTTGGGGCCCTGGAGTATGTGTATGTGAACATGCAATTAAAACAAAAATATAGGAGTGCCTGGGTGGCTCAGTGGGTTAAAGCCTCTGCCTTCAGCTCAGGTCATGGTCTCAGTGTCCTGGGATCCAGCCCCGCATCAGGCTCTCTGCTCAGCAGGGAGCCTGCTTCCTGTCTCTCTCTGCCTGCCTCACTGCCTGTCAAATAAATCTGATCTCTGTCTGTCAAATAAAGAAATAAAATTTAAAAACAAAAACAAAACCAAAAATATATATATAAATTCTCCCTAGAAAGGACACGTTATAAAATTTCTACTTATCTCTGTAATTTTCTAAAACTTTCCAGGATACACATTGATACATCCTTCTTTAGGTCAAATCATAATTCAAGAATGAAAAATAGATCAGGTAAAGTCTCCTAAAGTATCACCTAAAGTCTCCTAATGTTTGCCATTCATTTTAAAAGCATATTATTGCTCTTTTATGTTATTGTAAAATTTAAAATTCCATATAATTTAAAAACTTGAGAGAATGATCAGCATCTGATTCAATTGCATGTTTTCCATGCTGACCTACTTATGCTGCTCTATAGAATTCAGGCATTGGTGTTTTGAAGCTCATGTACCAGAAGATACTGACATGTTAGGAAGGATCTGACTTCCAACATTTTAGACTCAACTGTATATAATTCAGACCAAAAAAAAAAAGTCAAAGCACATAGAGATCATGCTGAATTTTAACTCCTGCACATTATGAAAGCAACATAGATTCCTTAGAGGATATACAAGTAGAAACTGATCTCTCTAAATGTTTTAAGAGAATGTTGTCTTTATACTCACACCAAGTTTCACCCACATTTATCATTAAAAGTTTGCATCTTTTAGAACATTTATTTGCCAGCTCTCCTGAATTTTCTCAGTCATCAGTTTCCCATCTGGTTGTACTTTGAAATTTATCTATAATACTGAGAGGTTGTATGAGGGGTGGATAAGATATAGGGGGAAATTCCGTGTAGATTCAAATGTTTTAGATCTTAATGAAAATTCTTTAAAGATCTTTAAAATACAGCATAAGCTTAAGAATTCATTTCTTGATATTTATGTTAGAAAAATGCCAGCTCTGCCTACATGTATTCGTGATGTCTTGTGGACATACAGACACGTAGATAAATTACATGGCAGATCTAGTCCAAGGCAAACTAACAGCATAGTAATATTGTCTTTCCTGCTTCTAACCAAGACCCTAATTTTATTGTCCCTGAAGTTTAATGTCTCATATTTTCATGTTTTCTTTTTCTACCCTCACCCCAATGCCCATGAAAACTTGTATTCAAAGCCTTTCTCAGGACTTGATAGCACCTTCCAATCCTGTTTCTCCAGAAACATTTAAATTTTAGTAGGCATCAAATTCTTAAGGAAAATGGATAAAACTCTGAGACAAATAGATGTGTTAACATGTAGTGTTAAGCCTACAATAAGCAATAAAATAAGAATGCAGGGTAAAATGGTTTTCCCCTCCAAGAGGAAAACAGTGTCAGTTAAATGCATTTTGATTTATCCTTCATTGCGATCTTTGCTACCCTTGGAAATAGGAATGAAAATGTGTGTCATCTCTCTACCATTTAACTTGCACACACTCTGTCACAGCTTTTATCCAATGAGAAAGAAAATTAAATAATGTAGGTTATTAGTTTCTTTTCTACTGAATCTCACCACAATAGTTACACTGACCTTGACCAAGATCTCTCTACGTGATAGTTCTATTGCTGTGCCATAGAGTCAAACAGTATCTCTGCAGGTCTCTTCAGAATTCTTGGGTAAAAAGTGCAGCAGATGTAGGCAGAGTCAGCAAGGAGAGGCTATTTATTCAACCCCTGTAGTTTTGGATAGAAAAAAAGACTTTTTTTTTTTTTTTTTTTTAGGTGGTGTGTTCCTAAGAAGCACAACTTTGAGGAAACCACACACCATACTCTCAAAATTATTTTTCTTTTCCTCCTTCAAAATTTACCCTGATCATCTCAGAGTAAAGAATTATTCTCAACAACAACAAAATGTTGCTGCTCACATTAAATTTGCTTCTACTTCAGGAGGAGACACAATTCATATCTCTTAGAGATACTGCTACCTCCCCAATATCTGGATTGTATACCCTGTTTATAGAAGGAGTAAACCCCAGAATACAATCCCCTGTGTTATTTTGGGGTGGCATTCTCCTGGAATGGAAGGGAACTCAGCCTTCTAGGGTTTGTTGCAGTTGAAGCTGGGATTGGGGTTTGTGTCTGTAAACCCCACCAGCTCTTATCCTAAGAGAGGACTCAAGAGACATGTTTAATCATTCAGCAAACACATCTCTAGCCTTGGTGTTGTGTCCGGGATTTTGCTGGGTGTGAACCCTCAGAGATGAACGAGACACAGTCCAAGATGTCTTCAATCTACATGAAATTCTATTCTGAACAAGGGCCGACTGTAAAGTATATGTGTGAATATATGTGCTCTTTTAAATCCAGAAAAAAATATTTTCTGCATGACCAATTGTGCCACCAAAAAATTGTTATTGGTGTACAGTGGCATTTGAAGATATTAGAAAACTCAAATCAAAAAGGGAACATTGCTCTGCCATGAATACATGATGTTCATACTTCTCTGCAAATGGCTGTGTCACCTCCAGGGTAACTTGTCAAGTGCATTTTCATATTATATTTCAAATAACACTAACCAATAAGTGGAACTTAGAAAAATGTATAAGCATGCATATTCTTATGTTCTGAACAATAAGAAATATGGAATGTCAAGCAATGAACTAATAGCAAACACAAAATTCAAATCTTTTTAGGTTAGCTTGTGACATAGAGGCAGAAAGTGTATCAAGGAGATGTAACAGTGTACAGAGTGAGTCTGCAAACTGATTTATTGAGGCATTCAAATAATACAGTGCTATTTATAGGTGCCTGTGTTACAGATATTCCTGCAGTTACTACAGAAGAAATTCTTATTTTGTGGGGTCTCCAATGCAGATGGCTGCTTTGGTTCCATAACGTAGGTTTCTTTGTCTTATGGTGGTGCATGTCTTACAATAGAATATACATAGTGAAGCTAAAAATGATTATGAATGTGACTACAAAGTAGGTAGCGAGAGGAATTCTCTAGACGTCACTGATTGGGGTGCCCTTTTTTTCACATTAAACATCAATATGGAATTCTTGAATCTAACTGGATTTTCTATGAAAAAATAGGTGAAAGGAATATTGGGATCTAATCCATTGATTTAGACAAAGACATGCAAGAAATAATGAAATACTTTTCAACTACCAAAAAAAAAAAAAAAAAAAAAACCAAAACCAAAAAAAACCTAAGTGTATATTTTTATATACCTAATAATGTTTTATGTTTTAAGATGAACTCTTCATAAGAAATCTGAAAAATATCCAATAGTTAACTCTGGTTTTGTTTATTAAATTATATTTGAAAGAAGCTAGTATTTCTTAAGGCTTTTCAGTTTAAAAATCATTTTCTGTTATATCATTCATGGAATTCCCCATTAACAGCGATATGTTTGACAATATAATCTTCTAGGCAGTATTAATTATTCTCTCCCTTGGGGCCCATATCACTTTCTTTTGAGCATTAGATCTCTGTTTCAGCACTTACTACTGTATGGTAGGGATTTGTTTTTGTTATAGCCCTTTCTAGACTCTAAAATCTCACCCAGCAAGAGATGTTTATTATCTGCCCCACTCCCTTACTTCCCGAACTTCATCGGTAAATATAACCTGCTTACTGAGGGTCAGGAAGACTTTATTAACCTTGACTTAATTACTATTTTACCAAAGCTAAAATTGAAGTCCTAAAGTGTGAAAAGATGCATCCAAGAATATGTAAGTCTGAGAGGCAGACTGGGATACCATTGTAGGCGAACTAACTCTGAATCCCAAGTGTGTGCATCTTTTTTTTTTTAAGATTTCATTTTATTTATTTAATAGATGGAGATCACAAGTAGGCAGAAAGACAGGCAGAGAGAGAGGAGGAAGCAGCTCCCTGCTGAGCAGAGAGCCCGATGCAGGGCTCAATCCCAGGACTCTGAGATCATGACCCGAGCCAAAGGCAGAGGCTTTAACCCACTGAGACACCCAGGTGCCCCCAAGTGTGTGCATCTTTCCCTATTCCTAGTGTATTTGAATTATAGAGCTACGATGTAAGGAACATTTTAAAAATGAAAACAGAAATGTTTTTAAATATCACTAAACATGTGTTACATATATATTATTTTATTCATAAATGTTTCTATAAAACATTTTATAGTATTTATAGAATAAATGTTTAGTGCTAGTTTAAAAATATTATTTTTATGGAACTACTTCCTACATATAGCCCACAGGGCATTGGCTTCCGGTCTTTTCAGATTTACCGAGCAGTTCATCTGTTCTGTGTAACCACATGATGGAATAAAGTAAGCCTAAAGTGAAATTCCTTTTGAGCTTATGAAATAAAAATTTCTTCAGCGTGAGCAGTTCAGTCCATAATTCAGATCCTTTTGAATATCTATATCTCTCATGAAAAAGAACATTGTGATGATAAAACAAGACAGTGAACCACATATGCTATGAAGCTAGACGTAAATGGCTATCAGTTTCTTGAGAATCTGGAAATGTTCAAATGAGCAGAACTGGCAGTGTGTCCTGGGCTTTATTGACAAAGGAATGCTGTGTCATTCTCTGTTACTTGTGATGGTTCATCTGGACCGCTGGAAGTGCTTCCAGCCTGAAGAGAGAAGGGAAGGAACAAAATAATCTTCTTTCGGGGCTTTGCTATAGACTTATACCAGTATTCATGATCTGTTTTATAATTCTCTCAAAATTATTTAATTTCTTTATATAATATATTCTACACACACACACACACACACACACACACCTGTTTGATAGTAAGCAACAGGTGCCTTTTTAAAATTTTGTACTGTACTGAGCATCCAGTGGCATTACAGAATCCAAGAATCTAGACCCTGAAAGGGACCGTGAGAATTTTACATCTAATCCTCCTACTTCACAGATGGGGAAACTGAGATTCAACATGAATAAATGGTTTGCTCAGGAGAGGGGAGGAATGAACAGGGATTGGAATGGGGGTTTCTAAATCAGATGCAGAGGCCAGCTTCTATGAAAATGTAGGTGTGTTGGGAAAACAACACGATTGTTTCCAAAAGGCTGCCGCCAACTCTCTATCATGACGGTCATGAATATATATGTCTCATTTATTTTTCACTGCTATGGCTCTGTTTCTTATTTCGAAATGTAAAACCAACAACTTCCCCCATCTCGCTGTAACTGTGTCAACTTCAGCAATGCAGAATTCTGTAGATCGGGCTGTCTCCATCTCCTATTTATTTCTGATTACATTGTTTTCTTGAGATATGTTTTCTCTTCCCATCTGGAGTACATTCTCTGGGAATCTCCCTCTGTAAGGAAGCTTAAAAACCAAAGACTGTTATTTTCTGTAACTTTTCCTGCACTTTTACACTGTAATTTCTCTATCCAGAAGCCTTTAATTGTTCCCAATTCCCTTCTCTAGGAGATTGAAAATTGTCCTCTTAGTTTTCAAGTCTCAACACGCTGCTACTTTCAATCCCTTTTTCTTACTGCTCCCCAAAACACACCTGGCTTATTAATCAAACACACTTTTTGTAACCTCTAATTAGTCTCATTTCTGTGCCTTGGCTTGCTTATGGTTTCTCTTTCCTCCTCTCTTTGGAAGGCGTATGATTTCCCCCCTAACTGTGGGAAATTCTTGAGACTGTGGAATTTCTCTTCTTATGCCCACCAGGCTGCATAAAGAAAGAGCCAGAGGCTGGAAGAAGGTTCCCCCAGGACTGGTTCTCAGCAGTCTGGCTGAGATGTTGATCTCCTGTGTTCTGGTCCCTGCTTTCTTGCCTAGGACTGCTTGCTTTTTGATCCTTCCTTTCAGACCCAAATTTTCTCCACTTGACCCTTTCCTGTCCTTACCTATCTAAGACCTGAGTTCCATTTCAGTCCTGGTCTGCTTATCTCAGAAAATAATTTAATAATCCTGTGCTGGAGGTATGCCCACTGAAATGGCACCACTCATTACCCTTCATTACTGGGAATGTGGCAAAGAAAGATCTGGGCAATTTTCCTTCCTGATTTTCTTTCCATCTAAAGTAAGTGTGGGGGTGCCTGGGTGGCTAAGTTGGTTAAGTGTCTGCCTTAGGCTCTAGTCCTGGGATCAAGCCCTGTGGCAGGCTCTCTGATCAGTGGGGAGTCTGCTTCTCTCTCTGTGCTCTCCCTCTCTCTCAAATAAATAAATAAGAAAACAAAGTGAGTGTATGTGTACATGAATTTGAAAAAGAGTTATTTTGTTTCTTTTCTTGCTTAGTTTGGTGTGTTTTGCCTTTTCATAGAAGCCTTCTGCAACAACTATTTTGTTTAGAATTTAAATACTATCCAAAAATATATATCAAAGCAAGCAACTTGCTTGAATTAGAATATATTCCTGGAAATCAGCACAATATACTTTGCTTTTAGATTTGCCCCACATTTCTAGGACATTTCCTTCATGGTATAGAGTACAGAGCTCTCACTCATGGGGCCAGCTCTAAGAGGAAGGGTCAGCAATAACATAAAAAAAAAAAATTCTTCCTTTTTTCTTTCTTAAAGTTATTTTATCTTGTTTTATTTGTCATTGCAGTAAGTGTATTCTGTAATGCCCATTTTCCCTCTAGTAATCACCATTTTGTTTAGTATTTCTTCCTAAAATAGGGAAGTTTGCATGTGCTTAAATCCAGAGGAATTAGAAAGGAGAAAATAGAAAATGTTATAAGGAGATAAAAATGAGAGAGAGGTCCGTCAGAAATTGGATATGGATAGGCATTAGCACACAGAGATCTTCCTTTTCCAGTTTGCCATTAAGATAAAAGGTACCGAGTTAGCAGAGCACCATTTAGTGGGACTTCGTGTGCTAATCAGAGATCTCAATCGGTAGCAAAGTGTGACAGCAAAAGAGACAAAGTTTTGCAATTTAATATATAGTTGGAAAAAGAAGCACTGGATAGTTTTGTCTTAAAGGAGGTCATGGAGAATCTTAAACTTCTTAGGGATACTTTACAGGGGCCACATTCTTACCTGTGTCCTGGTAAAGCAACTTTCTTATTTCCACAAATTACTTACAGAACCTGTGACTGGTAATTTTAGTTAAAAGTGTGAAATTAATTGAGTGTGAATATATTAATCTTGGCATATGGTTTTTTAAAGAAAAATTATTTACTTGAGAGTGAGAGATAGTGAGAAAGAGAGCATAAGTGAGGGGCAGGGGTGGGGAGAGGGAGAAGCAGTCTCCCCAGTGAGCAGTGAGCCCAGTGTGGGGCTCCATCCCAGACTCCAGGATTATGACCTCACTGACTGAGCCACCCAGGCACTCCTTGGCGTATGCTTTCAAATTGAGTCAAACATCCTGTTTTAATAAATGATTAGAGCAAATGAGTCCAATACCATATTTTATAATCTCAACAAATGACCTTCACACTCTACCGTCACCTACATAAGAAATCTGCATAATTTTTGGCTCTCTTCTATCTAGGATCTCACACATCTGTTTGAAAAACACATTCAGGCACCTTCCAAAACATCTTTGTACCATTTTCCTCTTATAAACCCACTGCCACTGGCTTTGTTCACCTCCATACAAACTGGAAATTTCACTGCTATAATACTCTCATTGTTTCCAGAACACACGTCCAGCGATCACTTCACCCAGCTGCCAAGGTTTTGGTTTTTTTTTTCCCCCCCTAAACTATAGATATGATTATACCATGACACTACTCTAATAAGCAAACCGCTTCAGGTTCCTCAAGGTCTACAGAATATAATCCACATTTGTATCATGGCATTCATGAGCCTGTGAAGTTTGGAACGTAAGATTTCTAGATTCAAACATAATAGGCATCCAATAAACATTTATTGAAAGAATAATTGAGGGGAGCCAGGGTGGCTCAGTCAGTTAAGTGTCTGCATTTGGCTCAGGTCATGATCCCAGAGTCCTGGGATCAAGCCCCACCTCCGGCTCCTTGCTCAGAGGGGAGCCTGCTTCTCCCTCTGCCTGCCACTCCGCCTGCCTGTGACCGCTCTCTCAGTCTGTCAAACAAATAAATAAAATTTTAAAAAAATAAGAATAATTGAGAACATGTAAAATATAAATGACCAAATAAGATGTTTTTATGCAATCTGGCTTTAACCTTCCTAGTCAGATCAACCCCTCTGTAAATTCAACGATTGCTACCGTCTGTACCATCCACTGTTCATTCATTATGGGCACCAGTCACTGTCAATGTGCTACATGTACAGAGATGAAGAAAACTATCATGGCTCTACCCAATGCAGTGAACTGGCCACACATTAAACAAGTAACTGTACAATTACTATTCATCTTAGTTGCTACAAAGAAAAGGGGTTGGGTTGGTTCTCTTAGAAAGAATGGAAGTGGACTGAATTTAGTGTAGGGGATGATAGAGTCAGGAAAGGTTTCTTCTGGCATTTGATTTACGATCCGATAAATTATCCAAGAGGAAATTGGGAGAAGAAAACATTAGACAACTACAAGTTGTTCTTTTGTTCTTCCATTTTTTTTTTTTTTTCAAAGATTCTATTTGTGTCTCAGTCCTTCTTGAAGAAACCATACATTCCCATACTTAGCCTTTTTGTGGTACTGGTTCAATTGTCTGGAATGCTCTTCTCTTCCATTTTCTATATAATGAATTTTTTCTTATCCTCCCATATTTTTTTAAATATTAAAATTTCAAAATGTCCTTACCCATGAAAAATACCACACACGGATGTTCATAACAGCTTTATGCGTATTGCCAAAGCTTGTAAGCAATCAAGATTTCCTTCAGCAGACACACAGATAAGAAACTGCTCTATATCTAGACAATGGAATATTGTTTAGTACTAAAAAGATATGAGCTATCAAGCCATGAAAAGACATAGGAACCTTAAATGTAGATTACTAAGTGAAAGAAGCCAATATGTAAACGCTGTATGTTGTCACATTCCAAGTATATGACACTGTGGAAAAAAACAAGACAGTGGAGACAGTAAAAAGATCCATGGTGGCCAAGGTAAGGATGGGGACGTGAATGGCCAGAGCACAGGGGACTTTTAGGGCCATGAAAATACCCTGTGTTGATGGACATCTGTCATGACACTTTCTCCAAACCCTTATAATATATAACAAGAGAGAATCCTAAAGTAAACTATGGACTTTGGGTGATTATGATGTGTTAATATAGGTTCACTATGGTTAAAAAAACATCCTATTCTGGTGAGGCAGCTGTTCATGTGTAGGAGTATGGAGTATAAAGCAAATTTCTGTCCCTTCCTCTTAATTTTACCCTACATCTAAAACTGCTCAAAAAAATCTTAAAAAGGAAAATAACACTATTAACATTAATTTTTCACTTCGTTTATAATAAATTTGGTAAAATATCACATTTTCTGCTGTCAAGGGCTTCCAATCTTTGAATGTTCCTAAAGCCCAATGTCTTAAAATCCCCTAAAGGCCCTGGAAACCCAGCCCTTTTTCTTCCTCTCTGTGTCTTTCTGACATCTTCCCCTTTGATTCCCCCATGCTCCTCCTGCTCCATCCACAAAAGGTCTGGCTCCCCGAGACATGCTTATCCTGCTGCTGTTTCTGGGCCTCCTTACCTGGGTTTCTTGACCTGGAACAACCATTCCACAAATATCAGATAATGCTGTATGGCTTGTTCCCTCTTCTCCATGACATTTCTATGAAAAATGATGCTATTAATGAGGTCTGCTTGGACTTCTCATGTAAAGGGCACTTATCTGCCCAGCACCCAAGGGTACCCTTGTCTTCCTTCCCTGCTCTATTTCTCGCCAAATAATTATCACTAGCTTACATACCATGAATTTTTTTAAAATTTATTATTAATTATAATATAAAACTCTGTGTTGCTCCCTATTGTATTCCTACTGTGGGGACTCAGTTAATAACTGTTGTATGAACAAATGAAGCATATCTTCTTTGCACTCATCATCACTGGGTAATTATTCTCAATATAATTTTTTTCCTATCTTATATTATCAATACACATTAATTGAAGAATATTTTAAAAAATAGGAAACATAGAGGAAAATAAAACTTACAATGATCTAATAACCAATGTGACATCATGGTTAACATTTGGTTTATATATTCTTTTAGCCATTTATTCATCTACAAAGATAGACTTTATAAAATTAGTATTATAGTATAAATACCATTTCATAGGCTGCTTTTCTTTAACTGAATCTACCATAAATATTTGCCAATTAATTAAACCTTCTTCTACAGCTTCACTTGACTCTCTAGTGCTCCACTGTTTACTTTGTACCAAATGTATGCATGATGTAATCTGAAGTGACTTGGGCCTGAACACTAGAGGATGTTTATCTATAGGACTTTAGTCAATTATTTAAAAGTAAAAGTGGTTAATTAGTCCAGGAGATAGACTAGGTTGTCAATAAGTACATTGCATCTTATTGTTAAACACTGTCTTTGACTTAACCAGTTAATGAGACAAGAAGTCAAAAAGTGAGACATTTGCCAGTGGACCAACAAATCACAATCCAGTGAGCCTCATCCACAGGAAGATTGTCAATGAAAGCTTTAAGAGTGCTCAAGTTCATTTAGTCATGTTGCAATTGACCTTGACACTGTTCAATGTTGTCAGTTTATTGAAAGTGTAAGGTAGCTCTGCCTTCTTATGAGACTGTAGAATTTAAGTTAAAAAAAAGAAAGAAAGAAAGGTACTGTAACCATTGTTTTAGAGATGAAAACTTCTGCCTGGTTCTAGGACAAATGGTTGATTCTATTTTTAAATACTACTTCAGTTTGGTTGTTTTTTTGTGGGTTTTTTTTTTTTTTTTTGAGTGAAGTAGTATGAATTAAATCTTCAAACACTTTTTTAGACTTCACAAAGGATAAAAATTGATTTTTATTATTTTGTGTGATAGGATTTATTTCTTTAAAAATTAGAAGATCAATTCAGAGGAGACAAAAATTTAACTTATTTTTTTTTAAAAAGCCTCACAAATCTATTTTTTTTTCTAGTATATAACAGTTCAGGAGATAATTTGAAACTGATTCATCTGTTATACCATCTGTCAGAAATATGCTACAGCTGTTAAATGTCCAGCAAAATTTGAACTACAAGTCTTAAAGTAATTTGCCCTTGGTACATGCAGACCAGACAATTTCCAATTTGATTTACAACGATGATTCTTGCAAACGTGACTGATGTTCTAGCTATACTACTTAAATTTTTTTTTTCTGAGCACAGCTATTGGACTTATAAAAGGGATGAGGGAAGAAATTTGATCTAATTTGATTGAATTTATTCATGTCATAAGCTATTATACTGATGGCATTCAATATTTTTCAAAGTTTTCAAGAATACCCACTCTGGGCTCTGTATTCAACATGTAGGAAATGTAAACAAGTTCCCTTCCTTTCAGAATGGTCCAGTGTGTAGCAAGGAGATCAGAATATAAACAAATACTTACCACAGTAGATTTTCAATGATACAGGATGAGAGTGTTATGTTAGAAAGACCAAGAGTCTTATGTTCCTTTGAAAACAAAACAAAAAAATAGATGTAAAGGAGCTAACCCAGGGAAATCAATAGCTTCAACGCTCATAAAATCCATTTGCTGGAGCCAAGATATTTCAAAAGTTCTGGAAGTATATACTAATGATGTAGACAAAACCTGTATATAATTCAAGGGTTCCAAACGACAAGTCATTTTAGGCTGATAAAGATCAGAGTGAAGAAGATCTTTCTTGGGCAAGATACGGTGAGGCTGGTCTATGCGTGACATCATGGTGTGAAGCCAGCTATCTTGGCACTGTTTAAAATGGAAAAATGCAAAATTGTCTGTTAGCTAGAGAAAGGGAATACGTTTCAATGGCCAAAACTAGGAACTGTTTTGCTTTGCTCACTTTTAGATGGATTTATTCCTTACTATCGTCAGTATTTCATTGATTCAGCAATTCTTTATGTGTTGCGTGCCAGGGTTTTAGGCCCTGGGAATAGAGACTCAGGGAGCTAGACACATGCCCTAGTCTCACAATATTTATAGTCCCAGTCAACAAGAAAAGAAATAAACAAGATCAAAAAAAAAAAAAAAGCAATCACGGTAATTTTAGATTATGATTAGTGCTATGAATAAAATGAAATAGTGTGATCAAATAGCAAGTAGTATCTGGAAGGTGTGAAGGTAGAAGTTGAATTGGTTAATTTAGATAAACTGGCTGGGAGGGCGGGGGAAGGAGGTGTTGTTTGAATTGAGGGCAAAATGGAATGGAGCCAGCCTTCTTTAGATGTAGTAAAGAGAATTTTAGCCAGGATACAGAGAGGGTAGGAAGAACCTTGAGCTTAAGTGTGCTGGGTATTTTTAGAACAGAGAAAAGAGAGTGACCCTAAGTTAGTGAGTCAGAGGAGAGGAGCAAAATAAACCAAACCAGAGATGCCTTACGGCCAGACCATCACAGGCTTGGGTGGAGTTCAGATTTTGTACTAAATGTGAGGGGAGGGCACTTGTGTGGCTCAGTTGGTTAAGCAACTGCCTTCAGCTCAGGTCATGATCCTGGAATCCCAGGACTGAGTCCCGCATCGGGCTCCCAGCTCCACGGGGAGTCTGCTTCTCCTTCTGATCTTCTCCTCTCTCATGCTCTCTCTCACTCTCTCTCTCAAATAAATAAATAAAAAAAATCTTTAAAAAAATAAATGTGAGGGGAAAGCATTGGAACGTTGTCAGGCCATGGCATAATCTGATCCCCATTTAAAAAAAAAAAATCCATCTGACAACTATGAAGAAAATAGATTTTAGGGACATCAAGGTTGAAGCAAAAAATAAGTCCCTAGTAAATATTTATTACATGAAAAAATGGAATAAATTTGATGTACATTGTGGATATGTGTTTATTCAGTGTAGGCATATCGATTGAGTGAGTGAGTGAGTGAGTGATGGTTTGGGGCTTTCTCTGAGAAAACCTATTTAAACCTGCAGAAACCACTTCATTTTAGTTGGAAGTTACTGTTCTGATCAGGACAGAAGATACTGAAAGGGCAGCAACTTCATCATATAGGGTGGTACATTAAGAAATTCCTGGGATCAAAATGAGAGATGAGAAAAATCTGACCATTTCAATATTATTAAGATATCTGCATAGCTCAGGCATAAATTCAGTGTAACATATATAGATTCCATCTGAAGTGAGTCTAGAGGTGGTGTGTCTTTGAAATGCAGACCTCAGAAGCATAGGCTTGGCTGTTAGGGCCAGCTCAGTTTTTGTCCCAGCTCCACCATTTTCTGTGAGCTCTCGAGCTTCCTCATCTGTAAAGCAGAAATGATACTGATGTCAAAAACTTGCTCTAATAACTGAGTGAGATAGTTCTCTCAAATTATTTGCTGTGTTGCCTATCACATAGCACTCAATAAATGATGACGGTTGCTATTCACCTATTTACTGGTTTTGGTAATAATGGTCTCTACCATATGCCAGTCATGGTGGTCCAAACTGCAAGGAATGAGATGGAAGACCAGACAACTGGCTTATTCAGCCAAAGGTACTATAATGCATATGGCAGCACATTGGGCCTTGTCACATTACATAGAAAATTAACAAAAAATAAGTGAATGGTGCCACCTCCTTTGGGCATACACAGGAGGGATTGAGTGAGAAGAAAAAGGGGAAGAGGTGGATTTCTTTTTTGTCACCTACTGATTATCACGGCATGTAAGATATTCTCACTCAACTGACTGAAGTCCAGTTTGATTATCCTTAGCTTTCCCTTTAATTAGCACTTGATGGCAAGCTAATTATATTTCTCTTCATGACCACTGTCCCGCATAGTCCTTTCATGGGATAGATAAATGAACCAAATCAATTCTTCTGTAGATTGTATGAAAAACAATTCTCAATCATATAAAGTATTTTTACCAGTGATCTAACACACATGCATTCTTGGACTCTTCTCTTTGCAAAGCAATTTAATTCTGCTACGTAGATAGTAATATAAATAAGAAGCTATTTCTTTATAAAACAAAATATGTAACAATGAGGCAGCATTTGTATGGGAATTTCCATAATAGATTATTGAGTAAAAAAGTATGTTACCAATCAGATTTTGAATTTATCTATTTATATCTGTATCTATATATACCTATACCTATATATATATATCTACATCTTTATATATAAAGATATAGATAGATAGAAAGAGTATCTGTGATGTTAAATGGAGTGTGTGGTCATGCATCTCTGAAGACCAGTTAATAGTGGTTATTTCTATGGATTATGAGCTTTCTCATAAAGCTTGCTTTCTCTGTATTGCATGGAATTTTATAGAATCAGGAAAATAATGGAT
This sequence comes from Enhydra lutris kenyoni, assembly GCF_002288905.1. Lineage (NCBI taxonomy): Eukaryota > Metazoa > Chordata > Mammalia > Carnivora > Mustelidae > Enhydra > Enhydra lutris. The sequence goes on from NW_019154121.1 coordinate 23,944,192, forward strand.
CTTATTTCCAGTGACAAAGAGTAAGCTGGAGCAAGAGGTATACAATGTAGTTCATGAACAGTAAAAAAAAAAAAAAAAGAAAGAAAGAAAGAAAAAGAAAAGAAAGAAGAAAACATGATTTAAGCAAAGATATATAAAATAAGAGATGAGTTAGAGTCAGTGGTGTTTTTGCCCAAAGGAAGAGCAAATATTTTTCTCGTATACTCCTATGACACTGATTTTTAAACTGCTACTAAATGAAAATCGTAAGACAACTGATTCAAAACTGGGAAATAATTTTTGAAATAATAGAAAAATTGAGGAGACTGTGGGTAAGATAAAATCAAATTAGGTTGTTCAAATCCATGGCTAGAGGTAAAAATCTAGATCTTTTGTCTGTGCAGAGCATGTTTTCTCTTCCCTGCTCATATTAGGGAAACCTCAACCTAATAGTATCTCTGAAAGTCACAACTATCCCAAGAAAATATGTAGTAGACAATGTTAAGTTAAAAAATGGTGGACCTCCACTATGTAATGACATTTATACAAAAAAAAATACTGAAAGAGAACGTTGTATTTCTATTTCCCATACTTGCCATATGTTTGGTAAGAAGTAATGCAATATTTGAATATTACATAATATAAATTGGTAACATTAAACAAAATTTAGCCTCCAGATATGATAACACCATTTCTATAAAGAGAAGTAATCAGGGTATGAGATTTCCACAGATGACATATGGAAGGATCTAAGTTTGTTTTTGCTTTTTAACAGAATGCTAAAGTTAGCAAAAATCTGAGGTGAAAAATACAGTGCCTATTCAAGTAACGCATGCTGATGAGAGACAAAGCGCCATGCTTCTAAGGGCATCAAAACAAAATATTTCTGCAATCAGCTGCCCAAATTTATGGGAAGTAAAAATAGTGTGTCTGCCACAGCTGTGAAGAAACATTGTAAGGATATTGTTCTCATTGTGTGCCTTTCCTCCCTCCCTCCCTTCCTTCTTTCATTTCTTCTTTCTCCCTTTCTTTCTTTATTGAAGAGGAAATGAGAAAAATCAGTCACAATCTGAGCAATAAAGTATCTGACCTCTGGACATGCTAGATCCCATCCAAGTCTTCCCTTGGTCAGAGTGAGGGAAGGGAAGCTACTTAGAGTTCGTGAAGACCTGAAGGGGTTAGACTGACGTCACTGATGAGTCAAGAAGCCCCTGAGTCAAGACTTCGGTCTCCTTTTCCTTCAAAGGCCTGAAGCTACCCATTAGGCTAGATGGGAAATAATGCATTATTTGTTCAAGGGGTTTCCCCACTGTCTTGGAAGCAATGGCTAGGAAGTCAGGCAAATGGGTCCAGGGGATAATATCGTAAAGCAGTTGGTTGGACATGATTAAAATTTAGGAGAATTCACAGGTAGTGGCATACTCAAGCAGGTGAATAAAAGAATTGGCAATAGTCAGACATACGGGTGAGCAGACAGAGCATGAGGAAATTTAGGAGCAGGCGGCAAGATGACGTCCTGGAGTCCTGAGATGGGACTTGGGACCCGGAAATGAATACTGCAGAGAGACAGAATGTCTCAGGGAGCATCTGAGACACAACTGGCATGGCCAGGGAAGGTAAAAATCACAATGACCCAGCTTGTAATTCAACATAGTTTGGGCCATACGGAGCAAGGCAGGAGCCTATTGATTGGAAAGAGAGGAGGTCAAATGGAGCTCCAGCCTCTTAAATTTGTCCTGACTATGAGAGGAAGGGTCATAAAACATGAGGCAGGGTCAACGTGCAGGTAGAGGTAATGTAGCTCCAGCTTCAAGAGTTAGGAGTTGAAGGCGAAAGACATAAAGAGACTGCGAAGGGATGTATTCCTCTGAGAACATGCTTTTCTAGTAAACTATGAAGGAAGATGTTGCTAGAATTGCTGTCCTCAGAACCCTGGCTCTGGAGTCTTTTGTTGTTGTTCTTGTTTTCTGTGTATCAGGCTTATGTTTCCAAATGTGTGGTAGAAAACATGTATATTTAAAAGGCAGTGTGTAGTGAAAATTTTCCAACATTATTCTTCCTCAGAGATGCATTTAAATGCCATCTTAATGTCAATGGCGTGCATTCTAAAGTTCTTTGACCTGGTAAACTCCTGCCCATATCCCTTTGCTAAAGAGGCCCCTCTCAGCCAGGTTCTCTTAGGAGAGGGACAACTTTGTCTGTCAATAATCTCCTCTGTTCCAGCATGAATTAGTACAGAATTCTTACAGCTAGTCTGACTTCCTGATTGACTGAAATTGTGTGAAAATAAAACTCAAGGCCCATCTGTTTCTTTAGTTTTCATCCAAGATTCCCTGGAAGGGAAGTACACTGGAGACCAAATATTTGCCATAGTTGTGTGGCCATAGTCTTGGAAGACATCCCACTATGGGAAAATAAAATACCAAATTATTTCAAATGTTAGCAATCTCTGTCTCTGTCTCTCTCTCTCTCTCCTCTCTCTTCTCTCTCTGTTTCTATTCCTCCTCCTTGTCCTTCTCCTCCTCTATAAAACTTCTAACTTTCCCCAGCGATTTGCCTGATTTAGTAATATTTAATGTCTGCAGAATTATTTTTTTAAAGATTTTATTTATTTATTTGTTTGACAGAGATTACAAGTAGGCGGAGAGGCAGGCAGAGAGAGAGGAAGCAGGCTCCCTGCTGAGCAAAGAGCCCGATGTGGGACTCAATCTCAGGACCCTGGGATCATGACCTGAGCCGAAGGCAGAGGTTTTAACCTACTGAGCCACCCAGGCGCCTCTATCTGCAGAATTATTAAGATACATGTTCTAATACAACAAACAGGCTGAGTCTTTGGAATATATAATACGTAATAACCATTATTATAGTTTGAAAAAAAAACGGATAGTTCATCACAGTAGTTGGCGGGCAATATGTACATGTAGCCTGCTGAAAAATTTGATACCCATTGTGGCCTCTGTACTTTGAGCAAAAAGTACTCTTTCTAGAATGTTCTTAGCCCTCTTTCCACCTCTCTATATTCCCTCAATTCTTAAGGTCATATTCATTATTTATATGTTACATAATACCATAGGTGATGATGAATCATTATTTCTTGTGGATACCTGGAGTATTTGTCATTCTAGACCAGACATTGGAATTTTTTTTTTTTTTTTTCTGTAAAAGGTCAGATAGTGAATATTTCAGCTTTGGTGATTATATGGCCTCTTTTTGTATCATCGGCTGTGGATTTGAAAGCAGCCATAACTGAGTGAGCATGGCTGTGCTCCAATAAAACTTTATTTACAAAAACGAGCTGGGGGCCACATTTTGGCCTGTAGGACACCGTGTGTGGACTCCACTACTTGAAAATGCTTGGAGTTTTAAAACTTGAGAGAAGGTTAGCTAATGTGCTCATATTATGAATGAGTCATCAGTAGAAAGGGGGTTAAGTGACAAAGTCACACATTTATGTTGGAGCCAACAGTAACAAGCAAATCACTAAACAACAGCCCTGCATTTTAAATGTATCTATTGGGTGAACCTGGTGGTGGGTATTATGGAGGGCACCTATTGCATGGAACACTGGGTGGGGTGTGATGCATAAACAATGAATTCTGGAACACTGAAAAGAAATTAAAAATAAATAAAAATTAAAAAAATTAAAAATGTATCTATTACTTTTAGTTCTTGATTGTATTTTATTCAGCACTGATTACAAACTGTTTGATATTATCCTCTTATTTCATGCTTAATTACTTTATGTGGGTCTATATATTATTGGACTCATGGGGAAATGGGTTACTTTTCGATTGCCCAAAGTAGCTAGAACAGTACAAGGCACAGAGTAAGATCTCAATGAATATTTGTTATTAAAGTCTTCCAGGAGAACATACAGTATACATAGCATTATTCTTCCTTAAATATGTGGCTATGGATTATATATCTGAATTTAGAAGGATGTAATATAGCCAATGTTTAAATTCTGATAATAATAATCTTGCAGCTACCTAAAAAAAAAAAAAAACGCACAAAAAATTTCTTCTATCCCCTGTATGCTCTTAGCTTCCTAATCACAATTTTATTCTAATTTTGTTATTCTGATTTATATGATTTTTTAAATTAATGAAAAATTTAAAATTCAATATGAAGATGATCAACTTGTGGAAGTACAAAGTCTTTAGATATAATAAGGATAAAGTATGTTTAGGTTTTATACATGCTATATTTAAATTATAAATTTAAAGTAGCTAATGGATCACTTAATCAATTATTCATCAACTTCATTTTAATTACTCTCAATGTAACATATATGCATTGAATGTTCAATTTTGGAAGATGAGTCACTCATTTTCAGGCAGAAGCTAGCCCTATTGAGCAGGTTTAGACTAGAAAACACTTCTGCCCTCACGATCTTATTGATTTCTAGCAGAGCTCACCTCATTTCCTTCAGATTACTACTCAGATGTCACCTAATGCAACAGACTCTCCTTGGCAAAGTAGCAAAAAATAGGCATTCTCTATCTCTACCTTATCCTCTAACCAGCATCCCCTTCTTTCATATTTAACATGTCTAGTATTTATCACCCTATCATCATATGAATTAACCTTTTTGCTTTTACCTATTTGTTTTTGTTTTAGTTAGTTTTTAGTTCCCACTAAAACATAAATTCCATGACAGGAATGTTGTCGGTATCATCTACTGTTTTTGCTGTGCCTGGCTCAGCGTTGGTGTTGGGTGCATGTTTGAATGAAGGAGATAAAAAGGAATGCATGTTAGCACATTCCTAATAAAATGGGAAATTTGGAAGTAATGATTACTCCAAGTCAATGCAGAACTTTTGTCAAAAGGTTATAAAATGTTAGATTCAAAAGAGTCAGCACTTAAGAAATCAAGGTTTTATATTTGTGCTCACTGGCAGTTCACAGAATAGCAAAAATTTTTAACAATTAAGACAAAAATCCTTCACTGTAGATTCTTACTTCGTGAACTGGTAGTTTAAAAATAAATTTTATGTTCATCTTTTCATCCTTTCACAGTTAGGTTTCTGGGGAATATATTCATACGCAGATCCATATTTCCCAGAGGTACTTGCAGCATAACTAAGAAAAATAAGAAATCTAACTATATTTTACGAGGATGGATATGTTCATTTTTAACTTCGGATTTGTACACACTTGAGTGGTGAGATAATGAATAATTATTCATTTCCCTGGTATCACTGGGGACTTCACTCTACTTGAGTGACTTTTCAAGAAAACTAGTTCATTCCTTCTTTTGCTTAAGTTTTCTCCCATTTATAAATATCGGAGGTAGAATGCATTCTAGAATATGTAGTGTAACTCTCTGCCTTATTAAACAGTACTGAGTGTGCGTCAACATTTGTGGAGTATTGAAGACCACATCTCTGACAATTAAGTGGTATGCCATCTTGTAATTTGGCAGTGTGTTTTGGGACTCTGCAACCGTCAGATTTCATTGGTTCTCTTTCTCATTCATTCATTCACTCATTCATTCTATGAATGTTTTTAGAGCATGTGCCAAGTACCAGGTGGGGTTCCCATCACTGAAAAGTAAGCATTAAGCAGACTATCAAAGATCTGATTCCCATAGAGCATCCATTCTAGTAGGAGAGAAAGGAAGCCAAACAAATGAGTAAAAACATACATGCTAGGGTCTCTGAGTGCTGTGAAGTAAAAGAAATCCAGAAGTGGGGACCAAGTGTGATAGTAGCATTGAGTTCATTTAGCTGAGTGGACTGGAGAAGCCTGTCTGCAGTAGTGAAAGTGACCTTGAGCAGAGACCAGAAGGAAGAGCCTTGTGGAGCTGGAAGAGTAATCCCGAAGGCCATGGCAGGAGTTGGACTGATGTTGCAGAAGGATGCTGTCCTAGTGGTGGACAGCAATGGACAAGGATGCTGGAGAGAGATGGGAAAGTACAGTGGCCACCATGGGCCACTGGAGGGCATCAGACTTTATTTGGAGTAACTGAGAGCAGGAGTCAGTGAACATCATGAGCATGGAGCTACCTGTCCGCTTTGCTTTGTAAGCATCCCAGAGGCTGCTGTGTGCAGAGCGATAGAGAAGCAAGGGAGGAAGGGAGACGACTATCCAGTCTTTCACAACAGTGATCGCTGATGGCCACTTGGACCAGGTGATGTGACAGGGTAGGATTTGGGGTATTCCAGAATGAGATCATGCAACTCCGGATGCAGTTTCCAAGAGCGCATGTGAGGACCTAGAAGAGCTCCAAGATTTGAGTCCTTGGCATTTTAACATTTAGACATTAGGAAAATGGGAGCGATCCATTGAAGGAATCAGAGTAAGCAGTAGTGAGGAAGGAGGAAACACAAAATCTTAATGGCCGTGGAAGCCAAGTGAAGAATGGCACCAAGGGATCATCTGATTCCAGTGCCGTTGATTGGTTGTATGGTGGGAACTGGTTAATTGCTCAGATGGCCGTGCTTTCCAGGGTGGTGATTATTCTTGTTCTCCCTTAATGACCCCTATTTCTGAGGCTTTTTTAACTTTGGTAAGATTCGTCCTAGTCTTCTGTCCTCTAATCTCTATGTTTCTAATCAATGTTTCCAAGCCTCTACCCCTATAATGAATAAATCCCTGAAGATTTCCAGAGGATGCCAGCTTTTCCAAAGCATGTTATATAAACACCACCACCTTTCCTCATGACCCTTAGCAGGTCAGCATTGAGGACCTTCAGCATAAAGCTTTTTATCATAGCTCCAACTCTTAAAAAGCAGGCATTTAAATTATCACAGTTGAATTATCTAAATTCTGATCATTTGCTAAATGCATAGATTTTGACATTTGTACTGTAATCAACAAGTATTTTAACTAAAAGTACCAGTCCTTATTTTTAAATATTTAATCTTTTTTTTTCTTTTCTTTTCAGAAAAATGTGATGAACCGCTTGTGTCTGGGCTCTCCCATGGAGCTTTCAGCAGCTCATCGTCCATGTCTGGGAGCTATTCTCCGGGCTACGCCAAGATCAACAAGCGAGGGGGTAAGACACAATTGATTTCCTTCATCCGTAAATGTGTTAAATAAGGATGTGTTGTATTTAAACCTGCATTTCTAAAATATATTTTATTTAAAAAGTGCAATAGCTATAAATAGACACCTCATAAATACTATAAACCTCTTTTGTAGTCACTATTGGGGGTGGTGTAAGAAAATTTGTGTTGGAAGTAAGAGATGGTAAATTAAAGGGGAAGAGTTTTTAGAGTTTGTACATGATAATGAATCCCAAATGATATAAAAATTCTGAGTTAAGGAAGTTCTTGTTAATTGGAAAATCATTTTTTTTTAAAAAGTTACAATGAATTGATTTCAAATATGTATACAGTGAATGAAAAAATACTCTGTATTCACTACTTATTTTTTATTTTTAGTAACATATGGACAGTATCCATTGAAAAGATAGGATAAAAAAAGTGGTCCTGGGTAATGTCTGTCCCCAGGGCTCAAAATTTAATTTTGTTATTAAAGGTGTTGTAAAAAACAGTTATACATTTGCAACTAAAATTTGAGTTTGGGATTTTAAAGTAATAGTATAGGCTATAATCCATAGGGCAGCAATAGACAACAATCCATAGAAAATGATTAAGGACAGAAACTTAAAACTCTCTTGCTTTAAAACAACACTGATATAAATAACAATGAGGGACAACTTAAAAAGAAAAGAAAAAATATTTTCTTGGATAAATATGAATCAAACCACAGGGACCATAATTTGTCTTCAATAAAACTGGAAATACTAAATTCACATCACAGCCAATTCAAGGAAAAAAATATATAGATAGAAGGAAAAAGCAAGGGATGAAGGGAAGGAGAACAGGAGGAAAGAAACAAAGAAGCAAAGATGAAAAAAAAGAGAGAGAGAGAGAGAGAGAACAGGGGAAACCCAAAAGAAGAGAGAAAAAAGAGGAGAAGAAAGAAAAAATGACAGGTGAAAAGAGAGAAAGGGATATCAGAGAGATTCAGAAAGACCAAAAGGGAGAAGAAAATATGTAAGAAAGGGGTAGAATAATATACACAGAAATTCACAGGTGTACGAAGGCACCTTAATTAGTAAAAAGATTCGGTGGAAGATACACAGGCAGAAGTGGAGGAATACAAATTTTAAAATATATGCTGCTTTGATATAAAAGTAGTATTAATTAGCTGCTCTTTTTTGTAATTAATTTTCCTCTTTTCTAAATTATAGTATAATTGGCATGTAATGTATTAGCTTCAGGTACACAGTATAATGATTTTATATATATTGCAAAATTGATCACCACAATAAGTCTAGTTCACATCTCTCACCATGCCTACTTACCATTTTTTTTTTCTTGTGATATGGACTTTTAGGAACTTTCAAATATGTCGTACAGTATTATTAACTATATGACTTACTTCTTTTATAACTGGAAATTGATACCTTTGACCTTTTTCACCTACTTTACTGGGAACTCCCTCTGGGAACTACCAGTGTGTTCTCTGCGTCGAAGTGGATGCTCTTTTTATAATATGATATTTGTCAGGTTATGGTCATGACAGAGTTGGTGAGTTACTGTAAGTTACCAAAAATTTTGCTTAAAGATATCAAAGTAATGAGAATTTTAATTCATTCCTTTTCTATAAGTCATTTTAAACAAACAAGCAAAAAAATGTAGGTAGAAAATCATGAAACAAGGAACTGGCCATACCAAATAATAATTATGATGTAGGCCAGCCAAGTACTATTAAATCTGGAGCAAAATGTATAAGAAAAAAGAAATAGCACATGTATTTCTAGATGTCAGGACAATACCGTATTCCCTGAAGGAGGTCCTGACATTGAGAGATCAACTTTAATGAGAAGAAATAGGGTCACAGAATATTTCCTTAGAAGGTTTCATAGGAAAATATGACTGATGAATTTTATACCCAGAGAATCTGGGCAAATCAGGTTGCCTCAAGCACATAACCCCTTTGGGAACACAAATGGTACAATATAATCAAAAATGAGATATGAGAAATAAAAAGAATGAAGAAACAATGGCCAAAAGCTTGGTGCTGAGCAGTGAATCCATTTAAATATAGACCATAAGGAAACAATTTAGGAACTACAGATGTAGAACAGAGTAGAAATATTATAGATAAAAGAATGTCAAAATACCAAATTATGGGAAATAAAAGATGTATGTAAAATACATGTAAAAAGATGTATTTAAAATAGTACAAGATGTCACTTTGAATTACTTAGAGCTATTTACCTACTCATATATGTAGAATAAGGTATCTGAAGTCAAACTTTTAAAAGTTAATTTGTTTTTTTAACCTGGTGGGTGGGATTTGAAGAATGTCTTTACTTTCTTTCTGATAAGTTTCTCTAGTTTATAGAATGGAAATATCTATACCTACATATTTATATAGATAGATTCATAGATACAGTGTATATCCAAAAAGAAAGTTATTTCAAAAGCAAAAAAATATAAACAAAATTTATGGCTTTATAGTTGTTTGACCAACATCTCATCTCTGTTTGACTATTAATACGATACATTGTTATGCATGGGGATGAAGCCGTGACGTAGTGGTTCACTGGGAGAAATCATCGTCTGTTCTATAGTTACTGATTTACACTTGCTTATCACCCATTTTATCAACCTTTGTTCTTCGCCCATTTTATCAACCTTTGTTCTTCTGGGGCTTAAGTTACTTAGTCTTTGGTTCTCAAAGACCCCTTTTGATTATCAGTGGTAAGTTGTGTATATTTGCATATAATTCCTACCCTACTCCATCATATAACAATCTTCCTGATTGTTTAGGACTGTCCCACACTGGTTAGATCTCCACTCCTCATGCTGCTCTACCTCTAAGTGTACATACGAGCCTCCCATGGCTGAGCGGGCCTTAACCCTAGTTGATGACCTCAGTATGGGTCAGGGTAGCAAGCATCAAAGAGGAGAATTATTTACTCTACTAGAAAAAAAAAAAAAAAGGAAAAAAAAAAAGAAATCTACATGTGGTTATTTTCATAATAAATGGAGCTTTTTTCCTTAGTAAAGTTCATATGCAAATGCTCTTGGGAGAGGAGCCATGTTGACTGAAATTCATACTAAGGTATAAATGGCTAATAACCCCCATTGATTAAGAATTTGATTTTTGTTACTGCAGTAAAATATTATACTTCGCAAGAATAGATAAAGGCAGCAGAGACTTCCAAAGGGAGTAAATTTAAATATATATATATATCTTTTTAATATATATTTATAGATATAAAGATATGTATCTTTATTTATTTATATAAAAATAAAAAGATATATTTATATAAGATATATAAATCTTTTTTATTTTCATATATATATTATACACATTTATATATTTATACATTTATTTATCTATCTTATATATATGTATCTTGCTGGATATATATATATATTTTTTCTTACTTCACTATTAGCAAGAATCATCTGACACAAACACCATATAAGCATCTGAAAGCAAGAAGTTCATACACTAACAGAGAAGGATAAAATAACTTACCAATGATACAAATACAGAAAAGAACAAATTCAGTTGAGCATTATGTTGATTAACATTCTTCCAGTTTTATCATTTATTTAAATGATATTCCTCAAATAAAGATTGAGTTTTTGAATACATAGAAAATCAGAGAATAATGCAAATATACATTCAGATGACAGATTGACATATATTTTAAAAAATGAGTTTAGTTTTTGGGTCCCCACAGTATTAATCCATCTGCTGCAACCTTGATGTCAGGGGCTGGTTTATGACAAAACTGGGGGAGAAGTGATGCTTACATGGAAAATTCACCTATAATTTTCTGATGTCTTTTGGCGCCTACTACAGCTTTTTGTTTTTGTTTTTTGTTTTATAAAAATACCACCCCCCTGCGATCTATCTTCTGGATTTATCTCCCTATTCTTAATTCACTAAAGGCATCCCATTTTTGTGTCATTCTATGTCAATAGCAGTTAGATGGGTTAATCTTTCCAAAGGTTAGCAAAGATACTAAACCTTTGAGAGTCTCGTATGCGGAAAACAGTACCTTACATTTATATAGTATTTTACAGATTATAAAATGTTCTTCATTGTTCAATGTCCCCTGATCTTCACAGCAACCTTGTTAGATAGGATGTTAAGTTAGAGATGCCAGTCATTTCTTCTGCCAGACTTTCAACTTTCTGTTCACCTGCTTTTGTAGAAATCATCCTCTTTCTCCTGCCCCAAGGGGTCATTGTTCTGTCCCATGGTTCTCTTCTCCCAGATTAGAGCTGTTCATGCTCGGTGTTGCCAGAGGAAGCAATATTGGTGCTGCACTGGAATTAGCCCAAAGATAGAACCTAAAAAGCTGGAAGATACAAGCCAAGTTTGATTTATGCTTATAGCCAGAGCAACCCAGTCAGGAAAGCTCAGAGTTTCTTGAGTGATGTGGGTCTTGACTGCTTTTCTTTCTTTTTACCATCTTAACATTTAGTTTTCCTCAGTAGACCCTTCAACACTTGCTGCTCTTCAGAGACTTTTTCCGAAGACTTGCTTCCTGGCTATTCCTTTCATTTTAGAAACCCGTCATCTTCTCTATTAAACCAAAGAGCAAGGAGGTATTGTGGTGGTGTTGTTTTGAGGATATTTATCCTTTATTTCTTCCAGCAGTGAGAACAGATTGCATTTGTAAGCCACATAATTGATAATCACTTCTGGGAGGAATATGTGTATAATAGACATCTGGAAAGACTGCTGGAACAGATCTCTTAATGTCCACACGTGTGTCTTAAAAAGAACTACAGTCTTTACCTTCCCTTAAAAGACACTGCTGAAGTTAATAATTGCCCCCATGCCTCAAGAACTTGGCTTGGTCAAATCATTGTCTTTATAATTTTCTGCCTCCTGTTGGCCAGGAGGGAGTGTTAGTAATTAGCATAATACTGACCTCCTCTACTTACACTTCCATACTTACACGCGTTGGAACACCTCTTCCAGGCTCCTGAGTGGCTCTGCAAATCACCATTCTTCACTGCTCTTCAGAGGTCTTTCCTGCTTCTGGAAAAGAAATTTTTCTCCCCTTTATTGCATCCTCAATCTCCTGTCCCTGAGTTACATTTGTAAAATACCTCTTCTTCCTCTGCTTTCTTTTCTTCCCTGTTCTGCTTTAAATATTAACAAGATCCGTCACTACTAATTAGACTGTAACTGATACAGTACTGAGCTAGGGAAGCAATCACAGAGCTTCTGGGAGGACATTGTTCCTTTTTGTGTCAGTAATGCCTCCTACTGGTGCCCTTCTGCTCTCTCCAGTCCCTTACCCATTCCTGTTCCATACTGCCCCCTTCTGGCATCATTTTTAAACCATTATTAGGAAGCTCTTCCCTTAGAATATAACATCAAGGGTTAGATTATGAAATAACACTGAGTTCCCAATTGTTGAACTTTTTTTTAAAAAAGATTTTATCTATTTATTTGAGAGAGAGAGAGAGAGCATGAGCCAGGGGGCGGGGGGAGAGGAGCAGAGGAAGAGGGAGAAGCAGATTCCTTGCTGAGCAGGAAGCCAGACTTGGGGTTTGTTCCCTCAACCCTGAGACCATGACCTGAGCCAAAGATAGATGCTTAACTGACTGAGCCACCCAGGCACAACCACACACACCCCAACTGCTGAACTGTCCATATTGGCAGATTCCATTCCACCATTCCCCTTCTTTCTCTTCTCCAGCCTCTGCCACTTATTGTTTCTCTTAATCTGTTCCTTTTCCCGCTCAATGAGCTTTCATTATTACTTTAGTGTGAATTTGTTAGTTGTGTTACTTCTTCTAGGAGAATTTGCCTTTAAGAGCAGATCTGTGGGAGCAGGAAAATCTCAAGGACTGATTTTCTAATGTAGCATTTTAGAATATTTGCCATTCCTATTTGGACCGGCCATACTTCTTCATCTTTGAATTAAATTACTCTCCTGAAAACACCTGCTGACTTTGCCAGCTCTGATGCAGTGCTGAGCAGTGAAGAGAGAATGACTTGTATTCATGCATAACTAGATCCCACTATGGAATCAATTTAGGATGAGCATGGGATTAGTCAGTTATCAATCTCTCTGCATCTTGGTTTCTTAATTTCTATGTTTACTATACAACCTCTCATCCAAACTAGGAACTTTGACAGTGCAAGAGTTCTATTAAAAATTATGCCAGGGTAGTCTTACAGGTATGGTCCCCCTATTTATATTTTAAGATGGAATCAACTATACAGTATAGCAGAGCTCTTGTGAAGATTCAATGAAATAGTTTACACAATCTGAGTTACAATGAAATGTTACTCTTTTTCCCACCAATTACCCTCAACTCTGAAAATCAACAGCACAAATATTAGGATTTCAAAGCAAGTGAATACCTTACCCTTGTTGTTACAAAAGCAACACCTCCCTACAAAGTGTTTGCTAGAATTTGCATATTTACCAATGTGTATATTTCCCCTACTATTGTCTAAGAAAAAAATCATAATTGAAAGATTAGTAAAATAACATTTTAAATAATTTTAATATGTTCTGCATAATCAGACTGCTGTTTACATTAGCTTAAATGTTCCCCAAGTCTTTTCTCCTTAAACTCCTTTCATTTCAGATAAATTTATGCTAGTGATATGTGTTATTTTGTTCTGATTATCTTTACATCATTTGAATTAGATCTTACAGAGCCTAATATTATATTTGTTAACTCTATGATCCTCAGGAAGGCCAAAAATAATTGTTCTAGACATTAGGGAGAATAAAAAATATTTCCCCCTGGACCCCAAGAAATACTATTTTTTAAAAATAGATTTTAAATGATTTTTTTCTAAAGTTATCAGTAGGTCTTTGTATTCACTTTTCTATTTGGATGAGAGTTGCCCTTTAACTAGCATTGTAAGTTTTAATTCTTTTTACTTTAATTCTCCAATATAAATCAAAATTTGGGCTTTAGTGGGAACTTTAAAAAATTCAGTGTGCAATACGGGATACATTTGTATCATTGACACTTGTTAGAAATGATAGAATGTTGAAAACATAGTCACCAGGGAATGGCTTATAAATTTGTTTAGACATGCCTTTTTAATTTGCAAATAATATTGCTGTGTTTCTGCTGTGGCATCATATTTTATAATGTTGGAATTTTAATAACTTCTTTTGTGTTCCCCATAGAAATCCATGCTGGGTTTTGTAGCATTTCCCTGGAACACTGTTTGCCAAGGTGTGTGATATTAATACGTGCTATGAACACATACATATACACACATTTTCACAATAAAATTCTCTGGGCAAATCCTTGTGTTCTAGAGGAATCAGAGAGACCTTCTTTGCCATGCAGCATCTTTGGGTCCAGCAGAACCCACATTCACATTGGCAAATGCTTTTTTAAAATCTAACCAGTCTACACATCATGGATTTTAAACAGGGTTTCCTTAATATACTTAGAAGTACAGATGAGTCCCATGAGTTCATTACTATCTTTGTAAAAATACTACTTTTAAAGGTTCTTTGATAAGAGTATGATGGATATGATTTTTTATAGAATTAACTGGAGCAAAGGAGTTTTTAGGCTTGGGGCATTTGAGACGAGAAATTTTTTAGTGAATTATTTTTAGGAAGTTTCTAGTTTGCTATGTTTGTACCAACTATCTTAGAATTGCCACTGAGAGGCACCTGGGTGGCTCAATCTGTTAAGTGTCCAACTCTTGGTTTCAGCTTAGGTCATGATCTCAGGGGTTGTGGGATCAAGCCCTGCATCAGGCTCCGCGTTCAGAAGGGAGTCAGCTTGAAGGTTCTCTCCCTCTGCCCCTCCTCTCTCTCTCTCAAGTAAATAAATACATGTTTGTTTGTTTTTTAAAATGTGCCACTGAGAAAATTATGAGGTGGAATAAACAGTACAGTTAAAGTAACCACTGCTACCATCTTTGAAATGGCCCTGGGATATTAATTCTCTAATACTCTCTTTTATCACCATATTAAGAGCTGATTGTCTAAAAGAGTGGGAAATTGTGACTAATCAATTCAGATATTTGTAATATATTTTTGTAATACATTCTTCATAATTCTTCTTTACACACAGTATTGAAACCCCTCCTATTTGGTACTTGTCCTGTAAAGTTTAGGACATATGGAGTGGGAAAACGTCACATCTGCACCAACAAAGAAATATATTTAAATAAATATTTATTTTGAGAAGATGTACAGCCTAAATATATCTTTGTAGATTTCTTGGTGCAGAGTTAGAGAAAGTAGGTTTCCCTTCTGCCTTTGGGGACATCTCAGGCCACTTCCTCTCTTTACTTAATTGCCCTAAATTCCCCGCTTCTGTCCTGAGAAACTTGGACTACATCATCTCCCAACACCTCACCTTGTGGCCAAGATTAACCATGATGCCTTGGTTTCTATCTTAATGGAACACTGCAGATTCTTAGTGGTCCACACTTGTTCCTCTGTGCATAGATGTACTTTCCCAAATAAAATTAAAAATAGCCAAGATAACTAAAAGAAACTATTTATCGAATAAAGTTTTTACAAGTAGAATATTTCTTTCTAAACCATTCCAGAATACACACCAATTATATATTTTGGAGATTAAATGTTCATTTACCTTTTGATATTTACTAATTTTGTTCAGAGAGGCCTTAATATTTTTCACATCTTTGCCAAGAAGGTTTAGAATTCATGTGAGTGATTTGTACTTTATCTAAAGTATTCATCTTAAAACAGAATTCTTCACACAATATCAAAGGTATTTCTTTAACATAGCACTGCACATATGTTCAACTCTCAAGGAATATTTTCTGAATGAATGAACAAATATATCGAAGCATATTTATTATATATATTAACCTATTCTTTTTAAACTTCAAACACTCATAGTTTTTGCCTTGGGATGACTTGTTAAACCAAGAGTGAGTATTTGCTAACATTTTTCAGTTTCCAAAAAATTATTTAATCACTGATGTAACTACCTTTAGGTCCATACAATAATAGGTAATAAATAACAGTAGCAAACATTGTTATCATCATTGTAAAGTAAAACAATTATCCGTTTTTTTAGAACTGAGATGCTGAACAATTGAGAAGTGGCCTCAAGGTATCAGTGTTCTTCCAGTGCTTTTGAAATTGTGGAACAGTTGTCATCAGGATAATGATATCCAGTAAAGCTTCTCTTATCTCAAGATATTCCTTTCATGGGTGAAGCCTTCACTTTGAGCAGTTGCATCCATTTGGTAACAGGTGCCTTTGGGTAACAGAACACATTCCATCAGTCCTTACAGCTTGTGTGTGGTTCATAAGGAATACATTCTGTGTGTCACTTATAGCAGTATAAACTAAGAGAAAAAACAAAGGCCAGGAATGAGCAGGGCATGTCCACCAGTCACTGTCTCAGACACTCACATCAGCTGATTCCCAGAAGGACACTCCCCAGTGAGGGGCACTGCACACAGGGTCCACTCGTTCAACAGGGTTAGGATTAAAAAAAACAACAACAAAAAACCCCCCAAAAAACAAAAAGCAGGCACATGAAAAATATAGTTCAAATCCTATAGTTTCATTTCCTCTGTTCCGATGAGTGACTCTCCATCATTCTTCAGTATTTACAGTAGTCCCCATTAATCTGTGGGGGATATGTTCCAAGATCCCCACTGGATGCCCCAAATAGTGGATAGTACTGAACTCTATGTATACTATGTCTTTTCCCATATATACGTACCTGTCATAAATTTATAAATTGGGCACAGTAAGAGATTAACAGTAAAAACTATAACACTTAATATGCTATAATAAAATTCATGTGAATGTGGTCTCTTTCTCCCAAAATAGCTTCTTGTCCTGTCCTCACCCTTCTTCTTGTGATGACGTGAGATAATAAAATGCCTGGGTGATGAGATGAGGGGTGGTGAATGACGTAGGCACTGTAACGTAGTGTTGGGCTAGTAATGCCCTTCTGGTAATATCTCAGAAGGAAGACATCTCCTTCTGGACAATGGTTTACCATGGTTGATGAAAACCGCAGAAAGGGAAACCATAGACTGGGAAGAGAGAGTTCCATGCATTTTTCCCTATTTGCTTCCTTCCTCTTATTTCACTTAAAAAGAGGAAAAAAAAAAAAAAGCCAGGCCAAATCATTTCCAAGGCTACTGAGAGGATTTAATTTAGTAATGGCTCTATTAGCAACCTGGTTAGGTCATACTTATTAGAATGAATTAGACCCATGTCTTAATACCTTTAGCAAATTAATGACTCTTTTCACACATTTTTCTTTGAGAAGAATTAAAAAAAAAAATAGAATTTCCTCTCTTTTATACCCATGCCTTCCAAAACTAATTTTAAAAACATTGCCACTAATAACGATTCAAAGCACTTCAGCCTTTCTTAGCATACTGCCTTTCCTATATTCTGCAAATGAGCAATCAACACTGTTTACTCTCCCCTTGCTTTAAAACCAAGATATATGCTTGACATGAATACTGCTGACAATAAACCATGACATTTAAGACAGTCTACTTTTATTGTTCTTGCCTCTTTAACGTTAAAATGTAAACTCAAAATGCAGAAAGCCTTACTCCTCAGGTTTTCACCCAAAGGTCACTTTTATTTTACTTTTTCTTAGCTATTTTTGTTTTCTTCACAATGCAAGGAATTTATATTGAATATTTTTCTTTGGCTCTGGCTTCCTTCTCAGCAGCTTCTAGAATTTTGTTCCTCCGTATCTGTTTTCCCACTTAAAAACCGGTGGGCCGTGCTATTTATTTCAGTTGCAGGAGTACTGTTTATTTCAATTGCCTGGATCATAACTGTTCCCTTGGTATCACCAGACATCTGCAATCAGGCGGACGGTTCTACCATCAAGGTGAACTACTTTGTATTGGAAGGCTTGCGCCTGAACATATGTATGGACAATGTATAATTACACGTGTTTTATGGATTTTTCCCTTGTTAGTATCTGGCACATATGTATGTTAGTGGATTATTAATTTGAGTTTTTTTGTTTGTTTTGCCTTCACATGATGCTCAGAATACTAGATAAGCCTTACAGGCTCCACTGTTAAAGTGATGAAAACTCTTGTTTACTTCCCTTTTCTCTTCCTCCCTGAGCCTTCGAGGGAGAGTGGAGGTTGAAACCACATGCTTCTGTAGTTTCTATGCTTCCCTGATAGTAGACATTCCTGAGTGATTGCTAGAGTTTCTTCTTTTCAACATGTTGATGAGACCATAGGGCCCAAGTAGGATTCCCAGAAGGAAGCTGATAAATTTGAGCTCGGAAATGGTACCAACGGGAGGAAGATTTAGACACGGCCAATGTGAGGACCCTTTCCTCATCACGGTAGGGCTGCCGAGTCACAGCAAAGGAGTCCCAGGGAGGCCAAGAAAACTAGAGGTCGTCCCCCTGGCCTGCCTCCGCCCTAGTCTTTCCCACCTAAATTCAAACGGTGTTAAGTTACGAGCACTTGCCATCAGCCTCCAGATTTTTATGATATAGATTGTTCTGCAGACACATCTTCAACATCTAATGTTGCTGGTCCTCCAGGAGAAGGACAGGTGTCTCCTTTCCAACAAGTCACCACCGGCAGCAAATGAGGTATCCCTCTCCATTCTTTGAGGGGTGTTTTTTTCTATCTTAGAACTTAGCATGTCGTATTGTAGATGTATTTGCCTGACCATGTGAGGCTGGGTGTTAAATTGATCCATGTCCTGTGTCTCATGCGTCCGTGTACATCTGACATCTAGCATGTTGCTTCGCACAGAGCAGATACTCAGCAGACACTGAGACCAGCACTGGCATGGGCACGTTCTCTGGTAAACTCAGTTTTACAGATAAGAAAACCTACATTCAAGAAAGTGTAGACTCCTGCCCAAGACCACCGCTAACAGAAAAGAGGTTTGAGCATTGGAAACAATCTCTTCTGACTTCAACTCATTCACTCTTCTGTTCTCCCCTTGTGAGTTTTTCTTTAGGAAAAATTGGAATAATATTTGAGTTGGTTACAGGGCATAGCTAATGTTTTCCCACTGGTGTCTTAGAACACAAACAGACACATTTCTCTATTTTATTTCTGTAAGTACACACCGACTTTGTGATGTCTTTACATGCTTATTATCTTTGTTTTAAATAATCAAAGAGAAATATATTGTTTTAAATATTTGCATGTATCTTTAACAGACACCTCTTTTTTTTTTTTACACTAAAAAGCTAGCCAAACCTAATCTCCTTCAGTGTTGTTTCTGAATTTGTATAATGTGTGAATTGTATAATGTGCAGGCAAAAAAAGATGTAATTGTGCTTGAAATATTATATATGTGAGAACAGCAAAGATTGGAACAAAACAGTGAGACCAACATTCTGTCTCCCAGGAAAGAATTGAAATGAGGGAAAACCACTGATGTGCAGCGCCACTGTGCTAGGAACTAACAGAAGCAATATTTTTTTGAGTCACTAACATTCTCAATATTCAAAACACACATGAAGAAAAAGCAGTAAGTCAGTACAAAGTGAAAGGAAATGAATAACAGAAATAAAACTCAACCACACAATAGAAAATGCCTGAGAGTTGAGATCTGCTAGATGTGCCATAAACTGGATCTTTGCTTGGTGTGGGATGTGGACAATCTGGCATTATTAATAATATCCTACTGTGTGATCCTTATTGATCACTGAGTGATTCCTTCTCTTCCTTCCAGTGAAGGATTCGGCATTCTTACAGTTTGCCTTTCATTTTGTTACTTTTTAATAGAATGATCATACTTCCTGACAACCTGGAGAGACTGCCAAGGGAACCGATTCCACTCCCCACCTCACCCCCAATGTTCTCATAGCAGAATAAGTAAAACAAAAACTATTGAGCAATTCTTTCAATGTTATTGTTTCTCATCTTCTCTACCTATTATTCAAGACATAACCATTTATGATGGAGAATCATCATGTAAAGAGAATGTGAAAAAAGCAACAAACACCTTTTGTTTTCAATTCAAAAGTTGTTATATTTCAATGTTCACAATTAAAAAAGAGAACTTTGAACCAGATAGTTGTATTTTGCACAACAAACAAGCAGTGTTCATTGGTTCCCTGGCCAAAGGACCAGCACTAAGGGCATCAGACATGAGAAAGGAGAGAGACTATGTAACCTGAAAGCCACCTAACCTCTTCCCCAGCATGAGTGCCAGATGTCCCAGTGACCATTAGGCTGGGGAGGAAACACCCAGATGGCCCAGTTTTTGTGATGCTTCTTGGATACATTCAAACACTGTAATTCTAGCAAAAATACTGCTTTACCTGCATGATTAAGTCTGTCAAAGATTTCTCTACAGGGATCTGGAGGCAAGTTTTGGTTCTCTTAGGCCATAGTCCAGGTTTCTATGATCCAGCATGTGGAGAAGTATAGGTAGAACAGCTCAGAAATGCCAACCAGGCCCCTCTGTTCTTGCAATGCTGGGAAGGAGTTCTCAGAGCAGACAAGGTGTACCATTCAATGAGTAGAACAGGAAAAATGCTGGCCTTGGGCTGCAATTCCGCATTAATTTATTGTGAGTTCTTTGAAACTTTTCTTCCTACTGATATGACATACATCATGACATACATGAACATCAGTTCTCCTTAGCAATTCATCAATAACATGGCAAGGATTGACCAAGGAGAGACAGACAAGCAAGCTATTTTGTCAGCAGCCCGAAACATGTTAATCAGCTTCTGGAACACCAACAATTTAAATTCAAATAGATTTCTCACTAAGACTAAAATCTAAAACCCTGTGATTCTATTTCTGTGTATTGGATTAGTCAAGATTTAAGGTTCACTTTGTTCTTAACTCATGGGGATCTCCCCCTGCCATTTTTTTCTTTGTTTAGATGGCTTAGCTGGTACAGAGAGAAAGTGAGATTCATTCCTTCAGATGCTCTCAAGTGTGATCTGTGCCAGTTTCACACTCAACAGTGGGAGTAACAGAAGGCAAGCAATGAGGAAATAAAAATCCTATTATCGAATGAGAGTTCTCCAGCTCACTGCAGAAAGGACTAGTATAGTTATTCATATTTCAGGCACCTCAATTAGACATTCATTATTCATAAACACTTATGTAACTGAGTTATTCAGGCTGGGAGAGAACAGTAGCAATCTTTCTTTCTTTTTTCTTTTTTCTTTTTTTTTTTTTTATTGCTAAGACATCCTGTATCTGAAAAAGGAACAAAAAAGGATTGTAAAATATATGTATACACACCCTGTCTGCTGCATGTAGATTTAAATTTTGCATTGTAGTCATAATACCTCCAACAAAACAAGGCTAACCTAGTACATTTGGCTGTCTTTTCAAAGAACCAGTCTGAACAAACAGACTAGCACCAATTCTATTAGAGTGATAATATTGATGAAAATAGCAACATTGGTCATTTCGGCCACAGCTCTTTCAACAAATTCTAACTTACAGTGACACAGGTCAAGACCTGGAAAGGTCTAGTAGACAAGACTAAGTACATACGCAAAGAAGACTTGAAATGGTGTATTCAGTTGAGGGGGAGTGAGAGAGCCCAGTCATTCGATAAACCCAGACTGAGCTGAACACATATCAGCACTGAAGGTTCATGTGGAGGTGGGACTTAAACATTTGAAATGTTGACAAGGGAACTTGTTGGGGACTCTGAGACTAGGTCATCCTCATGAGGAAGGACAGTGTCTGTCTAAAGCACATTGGTGAGGATCCCCAGCTCCAAATTTGGAGAAGGCTCTGGTGGAATCTGAGCATAAATCAGAAGCATATAAGCACTGGTCTTAATGAAGATGATTATTGAAGAGTTTCTCCACGTTAGTCCTTTGAGTGACTAAAGTTTCCCAGTGAAGCAGACAAAAATACTTCCTTCCTTTTCACCTTCCTCTCTTCTTTCCTTTCCCCCTCGCTTCTCTTCGTTATATATTCCCTCACTTCCACATTTATTAAATACCAACTTGTTTTAGTTTTATGTAGGTCCATGAGCTTCCCTCAAATAGCTCAGAACTAAAGAACTGGGTTGGAGGAATGGCAGTGAACCTGATGATTGTACAAGAATTATTTCACCACATGGGGGTGAGATTATATAAATATGAAGGTTTTTATGGCATCTTGGAGAACGGATGACCTACTTTGCTGAGAAGAGTTCAGGAATATGTCTTGAGAGGAGGTAAAATGTTAAATAGAATTTATTGTGTAGAATCTCATCTAAAGAGTTTAATGTACTTGAAGGCATCAAAGTAAAAAATAGTATTTGATAAAGGAGGATTATCTGGTGGTTTGGTTTTCTGAGAGTTTAAAGTGACAGTCAGCACGTGGTAAGAAATATGGATTCTGATAGATTCTGATGGATTCTGATCACCAAGATTCTTGACTGTCACACTACGGAACAAGACAAAACCCCTGGTTTCATGCCTGCCCAACCTTGTTCCCTGCTTTTCCTCCATCTTCAGCTCTGTTTCCTTGTTCTGTTATTGCCTCCCTTCCTGTTTGTCCCTTCCTATTGCCCCAGTCTGTTGTCAACAGAGCAGCACACGTAAACATTTGCAAATCAAGAAATAATATTTCATTCTTCTGCTCAAAAACTCTCCAGTGCATTTCTGCCTCACTCAGAGGAAGGCCTCCACCGTCCTGATAAGGACTTATCAGATCTTGCCTCATTTATTCGCAAGCACCCACTATCTCTCTCACCTCATTGACTAGTGTCCTCCCCGCCTCTCCAGCTGCACAGACCTCCTTGCTATTTCTTATACTTGCCGCTCCTTTGGTGTAAAGCTCTGCCTCCAGTACGAAACGCTCAGTTCCTTCAAGCTTGTACTCAAATGACACCCCCTCAGAGAAGCCTTAGCTAATGACTTCCTAAAAAATGTCCCATTCATTCACTCCCTCACTCAATGACGCTTGCCCTCTATTTTTTCTCCAAGTACTTTTTATTACCTAAGGCCTAGACTTGGCTTACAATTGTAAAAAGAGTGAGATGATAAATTCTTAAAATATTTATAGAGAAAGAACAATAAGGAAAAGATAGTTGAAGATGTATAAGGAAAAGGAAACAAAAAGGTAGAGACAAGAGTAAAGAAGCCCCCAAAGTTTCTACTGTGGTGAATCAGAGGGTGAAGCCAACGATATAGATAAAGAGGGGAAGTAGAGGTAAGGAAATATTTGGAGATTCAGATGTACATATGGTAAGCAAAAATTCCAAATAGAAATGTTTGATAATCAAATTTAAGAGGTTTTGGTATGCACATGCTCTCTGAAGAAATACCAGGGGTTGAAATGTTTCAGAGTTATTTAGCAAAGGAATAAGAAGAACTGGATATAGAACACCAAGAAAGTTTAATGTTTAAGGGGTGGGAGAGGAGGAAGCCTCCAAAGAGATTTGGAGGTCGCAGAGAAATGAGCAAAACAAGAAGAGTGTGGGACCTTTTTTTTTTTTTTTTTTTTATCATGAGAATCAAAAAGTCATATGCAGCAAAGGCAGTCCTATAATATAAAGACTAGATGATGTAGGTTTGTTTGTCGGTCTCATGGTCACTTATGCACTTTACAAGAGTGGTTTTAGTAGAATTTTGGAGGAGGCATCCAAAATTTTGTAAGTAGAAGAATGAATTTAAGCTGAGGAACTGGAGACAGCATATGTAGACTACATTTTCAAGATGTTTTGATGAAGGAGAAGAAGAAAATTTAGATAACTCAAGAGGTGGGATGTAGCCAAGATGTGTTTTCTTCTTTAATGAGCGAGAGCTAAGAATATTTTAGAGAAAAAGGATCCTAGAGAAAGGGGAAATTTGGTTGAGAGTACAGTCTGTTAACTCCCCATGACTCATAGAGTAAAATTTCCAGCGTTCTCAGGGTCTACTATAAGCTGCTATGCTAAGGGTTCAAGAACACTGTCTTTAGATTAATTCAGACTTGAGTTAAGACTTGTTCCTACTTCTCATTAGCTATGCAATATTGGTAAAGTCATTAAATATCTTTCAACTCAATTTCTTCATACATAAAATGGATATAATAGTATCTACCTAATAAGCTTTTTGTAAGATATAAATGAGATCAATTTTTGTAATTTGCTTACTATATTACCTGGTACAAGGTTAGCGCTCTTGAAATAAAGATTGTTGTCATTATCTGCATTAGTATTATGCACTGGAAGTACACGTACAGGAGCTAGACTTAAACAGGTATGAGAGGATAGAGTCATCTCCTGGGACTGGAAGAAAAGAGGTAAGACTTAGGGTGGATATATATAATAGGAGTTTGTAGATAGGAGAAAAGTATTCAAAGACAATCATACTTAATGACTTTAGATTTCTAAATAAGGTTTAAGGAAAACTATACTGTAAGAAAATGGGAAAAGATTGAGGGGCTTCTAGAATTGAGGGGGAATGGAGAAGGTTATAGAAAACAATGAAAAGGACTCAAACCAAACTGCTAAAATGTTAGTGGACATGCTTAAGGACACAATTGTTCTTGAAGACTATCAATTTCATGACTTATAGAGGCAACAATCTGTAAATTTGTTTGATTTTCTCTAGCAGTACTCATTCACGTAGGAATAGAAAAGAGAAGACAGAGTTAGGTTGGAGTTATGCTGGAAACATATTATAGGAAATTCAGTATATTAGGAATTTAAGTATGTTCAGATAGTATTCCTTGAGATTACCTATATCTAGGGAACATAGAAAGGCACCAAGAAGCCTTATCTAAGCAACCATAGATTATGTATAATATAGCCAAGGACATGGAAGAACTAGGAAAACAGGTGGTTACCACCAGATAATCAACTATTGCTATATAAAACTTGAAGGAAATCAGACATCTGGGTAATGACTAAGCCCAGGGTGTAGCCATAGAGGGAGATCACCAGCACATGAAAGGTCATTGAAGAAAAAGGAGTCAAATAAACATGAGACTATCATTTTGAATAGGTTGTCTGCATGGACACCATGAAGGCAGGTCTTGGGTTCAACAGGAAAATGGAGTCAAATTCTAATGTCTTCAGGAAAAGAGAGAAATGACCAAAAGTTCTGTAGATCACAGCAACAAGTGTTAGAAAGTGGTAGAACCTAATGACTTGAGGTTCAATGGACAAGAACTTGTTTCGTGACTGTTTCACTTGAATCTCTTTCCAGATGGGGAAACAGATGGGGAAAATGGCAATCTAGAGCCATAAATGATGAAGGATATTGAGCTACTAGTAGACAGTCCTAAGAGTTGCAGAGGAATCACTGACGTTGATAGTGTCGACAAATGCGTTTTTGTAGGCTGCGCATTGAAGATCTTTAAGGAAAAGGAATCCTTCACATTATAGTCTATGGCAGTGTTCTACTATAAAACATAAAGTGAGCCACATTTGTAGTTTTAATTATCCAACAGCCTTATTATAAAAGTAAAAATAAATGGGTGAAATATATTTTATGATAGGTTCTGTGTAATGTAATATATCTAAATATTATTTCAGTATGTAATCATTATAAAAATTATTAATTTCATAGTTTGCTTTTCATACTAAGTTTTTAAAATATGGTATGTATTTTATGCTTATCACACATCTTAATTTGGAAGCTAAATTTTCCTCAGAAATATATAATCTGTATTTAAGTTTTACAGAAACTTGAGAAGTTAGACTCATACCCAAGTTGTTCCCAAAATACTTAAAATTACCTCCAATAGGTGAACTGAGTAACAGTGTTTAAATATCCGTTTACATCAGTTAAAGTAAAATAAAAAATATAAAAAATAGCATTCTCCAGTCTCTCAGACAGGCAGTCGTGTTGTTGGCCCCATGTCGAGTGCTGAATTGGTTAGCGCAGGTCTTCATGAATGGTGACTGGGAATTTGTCGTTCCTAACCACATGCAGAGACATCAGTCTTAGGGGGGAGAGTCCAAATTCAGTGAAAGCTGGCTGGTGGCTGGAAGACAATAGAATTGTAACAACTAGGGGACCAGGGAGATGGCTAAGAGCCTTCTGTCAACCTACAGGGCAGCAGCATTTTTATCCAGAAAAGCAATGTCAGAGATAAGAATGATCTCTTTGTTATTTACTGTTGGCAGTTCTTCAGAAAAGTGCAGAGTTTCAGGGTTCCCCTCGGGTGTCTGAGATGTAGGAGCCAGTACTGTCTCCAGCTGTGAGGCAGCCATGGGGGCCGGTGGCCACATGCAGCCGCTGGCCCAGAGTTGCATTTCAGCTGCAGGTGAGGGATCAGGAAGCAGGGTCTGGAGCTGAGGAAGACTAGATAGTGTGTGGAGTACAGCTCTAGCTTGCTGAAGAGGAGCTACTGTTTATGCTTGAAGAAGAAATGGTGCTAGTGGTTGCCGTTCTTTTCCAGGACATAGTATAACCTGCCTGGTGTTTCTTAAGATTGTGTTGGGATATGTTCAGCCAAAAAATTCTTTCACTGGGCTCTAGAGACAGCTGACACTGCTGTTGCTGCTGGGGGTAAGGAGCCAGGATTCCTTGTGTTGGACAGGCAAATCCTTCTAATGGAACCAGACCAGCTCATGGTATTGGAAGGAATGATACTTTCGCAAGGAAGACTGGACTCAGTGCCTTTTGGTAGCCTGTTTCATGGGTGTAGCCCTAACAGTATGAACCCAGATAGGTCACTCTGGCATAGCCTAAACCCTGTGCCTAGGTAAACATAATATTGCATTCACATATCGGAATATTATATGCAACCTCCTGTCTAGTATTATTGTCAAAAAGCTTGCCCAAATCATTACATGAGCATAATTTCTATTAAGTTTAAGGGGATTGATATTAGAAGGTGAAAGGAGGACATTATTTAATAATTATGAGGGAATGCATTCTTTAGCAAGGATAATGTACCTCATTAAAAATAAAAGTCATTCAATTATTTTCTGCTGTGAAGGATCCATGTCATAAATAGCATGACCCTAGAAGACATCAGTCATGATTTAAAGTCCCAAAATGGAGAGTAAAGTATTAATAGTCATGGGGTGTAGTTTTTAAGAGATGAGAACTGATAATAACATAGATTAAATAAATTTCCTCAGATGACACAGACATATATGTTGGATCAAGATTAAAATTGAGGTCTGCCTAATTTAGTATGTTTTCACAATGGGAAGTTGCCTATAATTTGGGATGCCCCAAAGCTGCTATAATAAGCCACAGGTGGCATAATGTCCTATATCAATTAGTCATCCAGAAAAAAATATTAAAAAACACATAAAATAGCAGTTGAAGTCTATCCCAATGTCATTTTGTAAAGCAAATGCATAAGGCAACAAATGAACAAAAACGATGGAATGGTCAAGTACCCGTTTGAAAATAAAAAATTAATTGAAATATCTCAAAAATATCTATTTAAAAAATTAATAATATATGTTTCTTTATTCTTAGTTATGCAATGTCATGTATAGTCATCAAGTTCTGCTCTAAAATCAGCATTTCTGAATATGACCTACAGCTTTATATGCTACAGAAAGAGCAGTCAAAGAAAGTAGAAATCAAGGGCACCCATAGCCTTTGAGGAGTTTTTCAATGCAAAGTTTGAAGAAAAAAATGCTAATCACAGACATAATGTATGTATATGAATATAGCTATTTTTCCCTGAAGTCTGGACATTGATGATTAAACAAATCTTCATGATAAAAGTGATTTCTTATATTATGTAGCTTAGGGTATTAGAATATCATAAATATTTTTTTAAAGGCCAACTATGAGGGCACCTACGTGGCTCAGTCGGTTAATTGTCTGCCTTTGGCTCAGGTCATGATCCCAGGGTCCTGGGATCGAGCCCTGTGTTGCACCCTCTGCTCAGCAAGGAGTCTGCTTCTCCCTCTCCCTCTGCCTGCCACTCTGCCTACTTGTGCTCTCTCTCTTTCGTCTCTCCCTCTATCAAAATGAATAAATAAAATCTTTAAAAAAAATAAAACATATGAAAGGCCAACTATGCTGGCGATATTTTAAACAATTCAGTTCCATATATTGACATTTTGCTAACACTATGCTAATTCTCTGGCTCCCTTCTTAGTTCTGACTTCAGTTAGCATTTTCCATAATACATCTGACCCCACAAATCAACATTCAAGGACCGATCACTTTCAGTACAAAATATGTTACTGCTAAGATGAAGATTCACCTGAAAATGGAAGTGTTCCAGTTTCCTTGCTGGAGAAAAGCAGCAAGCCATGGGGCATGGGATGGAGAAGGGAAGCCAGTGTACAGGCACCAGCCCATTCCATGATCCCTCCCTTGGTTCAGACACCTCAGGAAGGCTCTGGAGACAAGTCACATCTCAGAGCTGTCTGAAACAGCAGCCAGGAGCTGGCATATTTATACCTCTACATCCTTCAGACTTTGGTTAATGTTCACAAATCTCAGCTCTCCTTACGTTCAGGCACAGTGAGTTCTGACAACCTGGAGGCACACGGCAAACACAGGTGCTGGCTGTTACCTAATAAAATTGAACATGTCTGTACCTTATGCCCCCAAAATTCCAATGGTGGGAAGATTTACTAGAAAAGTACTTGCATGTTTGGATCAGAAGTGTATAAAAATGTATGCAGGAACATTGTGCATAATTGTAAAGAAGTGGAAACAACCTAAATAAATATCAGTCAAGAGCACTGCTGTTAGAAAAAGTAAACTCTGTTTTATATAATGAGATATAATTTAAAAATGAAAGTAAATGTACGACAGATAAACATATTTATGTGGAAGAATATGAAAACCATAAGGCAGGTTAAAACAAGTCATAGGAGAATACATACCATATAATTCTACTTACATTAAGTTTAAAAACAGGTAAAATAAAACAGTACATTAGGTAGGAAGGAATGCACATGTGGTAAAACCATAAAGAAAAGGAAGAGAGGGCGCCTGGGTATCTCAGTCAGATAAGCGTCTGCCTTCTGCTCAGCTCATGATCGTGGGGTCCTGTGATAGAGTCCCGTGTCAGGCTCCCTGCTCAGCAAGGCGCCTGCCTCCTCCCTCTGTCCTCCTCCTGCTTATGCTCTCTCTCCCTATCTCAAATAAATAAATAGAATCTTTAAAAAAAAAAAAGAAAGAAAGAAAGAAAAAGGAAGAGAAAGCTTAAGTGAAAAAACAAAATGTTGGACACTACCGAGATGCAGGGAAGGGGATATTATTAGGAGAGGAACATCTGGAGATTCAAGGACATTCATAATGCTCTATTTCTTAAATTAGTTGAGGGGGTTATTTTTAGATTGAACATATCTGTTTTCTTCTATTTCTATTACTCAAAATAGCCGCTAAAAATCTGTGAGGAAAAACTTATTATCCAGCTTAAGACAGAGAAAGGGAGAGTCATGGGTTCCCTCTGATTTGCTTGTTCAAAATGGACACACTCAGCAAAACTTTGAGTGCTGATTAGGGGCCCAGGCTATATTACAGAGTTGTAGCAATCAAGACAGTATGGTATTGGCATAAAAACAAACACAAAAATAATGGAACAGAATAGAGAGCCCAGAAATGGACCCATAACTATATGGTCAACTAATCTTCAACAAAGCAGGAAAGAATATTGAATAGAAAAAAGTCTCTTCAAAAAAAGGTGTTGGGAAAACTGGACAACTACATGCAAAATAGTGATACTGGACCCTTCCTCACACCATACACAGAAATAAATTTAAAATGAGTGAAAGACCTAAATGTGAGACAGGAGACCATCAAAATCCTAGAGAATACCGGTACCAACCTCTTTGACCTCGGCCATGGCAACTTCTTACTAAATGTGTCTCTAGAGGCAATGGAAATAGAAGCCAAAATGAACTATTGGGACGTCATCAAGATAAAAAGCTTCTGCACAGCAGAGGAAATAATCAACTGAAAGACAGCCTACAAAGTGAGAGAAGATATTTGCAAATCATGTATCTGATAAAGGGTTAGTATCCAAAATCTGTAAAGAACTTATCAACACCCCCCCAAAAAACCCAAATAATTCATTAAGACATGGACAGAAGACAGGAATAGACATTTTTCTAAAGACGTCCAGACGGCCAACAGACTCATGAAAAGATGCTCAACATCACTCATCATCAGGGAAATGCAGACCCAAACTACAATGAGATCCTACCTTACAGAGTCAGAGTGGCTGAAGTTAACAACACACGTTGTTAAACAACAGATGTTGGTGAAGTTGTGGAAAAAGGAGAAACTTTCTTCCATTGTTGGTGGGAGTGCGAGCTGGTGCAGCTACCCTGGAAAACAGTATGAAGGTACCTAAAAAGTTAAAAATAGAGCTACCCTATGATCTAACAATTGTGCTACTAGGTATTTACTCAAAGGATACAAAAATATTGATTCGAAGGGCCATATGCACCCCAGTGTTTATAGCAGCATTATCAACAATAGCCAAATTATGGAAAGAGTCCAAATGTCCATCAACTGATGAATGGATAAAGAAGATGTGGTGTATACATACAACAGAATATTACTCGGCCATCAAAAAGAATGAAATCTTGCCATTTGCAATGACGTGGGTGGAGCTAGTGTTATGCTAAGTGAAGTAAGTCGGTCAAAGATAGACAAATACCGTATGCTCTCACTCCCATGTGAAACTGAAGAAACAAAAGAGATGAACATAGGGGAAGGGGGAAAAAAAGAGAGGGGAAAGCAAACCATGAGACACTCTTAGCTATAGAGAACAAAGAGGGTTGATGGAGAGGGATGGGCTAGATGGGGGATGGGCATTAAGGAGGCCACTTGGGTTGAGCACTGGGTGTTGTATGTAAGCGATGAGTCACTAAATTCTACCTGTGAAACAAATATCACACTATATGTTAACTAGAATTTAGATAAAAATTTGAAACAATAAGTAAACACATAAATTTTAAAAGGGGAGGCAAGGAATTCTTCTAGGAGCTCAGGATATGGAGAGGAGCGACCTGGTTTTCACAACAGAGCTCTGTAATGAAGGTGTGAGGCAACAGCATAGAGACTTCAAGGGTTGGCTATGGTTTTCCTGGTTAGACACACATGGGGGCCGCCTAAGAGCTGAGTAAGCTTGGAAAAGTTCATTAATTTCATAGAACCTCAGTTTTGTCTTCTGTGAAATGGAGATAACCATGCTAACTGTGTCATTCACTTGTGCAGGCTGCGTGAGTTCATGTGTGTAGACTGTCAAGCAGAGCCCAGAAGGGAGTGAAACAAAGCAGTGGATGGGGGAAGAAAGGAGGTGAAATGGGCATTTCTCTCTAAGTCTCTTCCGTTATTGATTAGTTGCAGAGGTAGAGCAGGAAAGGCAAAACTGTGTTGCAGGGTAAATGACACACTGAATCTATGTGGTTTATAGCAATGAGGGATTTGATTTTTTCCCACCAAGATACGTCTGTTGTGGCTGCAGCTTTCAGAGTGGATCTATTTGTTCACTGCCATTTTCCAAGCTTTTGTGGTAACTTATTGATATGACAGCAAAGAAATAAACTCTCCCAAAATGTTTCTGGTTTATCTCTGTGTACATTTATTATGTGCATTATCACAAACTTGTATCTTTTATATATACTGTTTCAACCATTATTGCCACATAAAAGCAACTTTACAACAATGAAATTGATATTGTTTGTGACACTATCTAAAACAGACACCATCTCACATAATTTAGCCCTCTTATCAGATGCAATTATTGCAAATTATTTTCTACCAATAGACCAACAGTGTAGTTCATCAAATAAGTTTATTTATCATTTATGGGTTAGATACTATAGTCAGTGCTGTTTATGGTCATGAACAAAAGAGATAGTCGTTGTCCTCATGGAGATTCCTTTCAGAAAGCAAATTATAATTTCCAAATTTCCCAAGCTCAACTGACAGTCCTTGAAGGTCTCCAACTAATTCTAACCATTTTCTCATATTTCTTTGGTTGCAGAAAATATTCTTGGGAACCTTCTATGTGCTGTTTTTCCAGATGCCATGGTATTTGACAGATATGTTCTCTCAGATGCCCAAATCCCCTCATTGTGAGGCAGTATTTTTGGTTCAAACAAACTATATTATTTGAAATTAGGTAATAAAAAAGTGGTAAATATTATGTGTAGATTTTATTTGCTACCTATTAGAAGTTTAGCTCTCCTTGTGTGAAAATAGGTATTTGTTTTAGATCAGTTCTTCTGAGTCATTTCAAAGCGAAATGGAAAACAAAGTGTCTAGAATTTGACCGTCTTCCCTTGACCAGAAAGGAGCTTCCACAGTATTATCATGAAATCAGTGGCAGCCTACATCACTCTGAAATATCGTTGCTTGCTCGCCTGTTGATCTCATTCTCTAGGTGGACTGATTCTACCGTTTCCTATTTTTATTTGTATCCACAGCTTCTAACATCTTGTCCGGCATAGAATATCTTCTAACAAATGTTTGTTGGTTGAAAGAGAGTTTATCTCGATAGGTTCTTTAAGATTAATATCTTCTGAATTTTGTGTTGTCCTATGCCCAACAAATATGCACATCCAAATAATCAAATTTCTGAAGAGCTATAATGACACTAAGATTGGTCATTTTCAAATATATCAGAAGACAATGAATGAAAATACTCTGATTCTACTTCATGTAACTGTGTGAGAACAATACTAAATTCACACAAAATGACACTAAATTAAAAAAAAACTTTGACAATATATAATAGCATCGTAGAAACAATCTACAATTCATGAAAATGGAACCATATTCTGATTCTGAAAGGTGGAGGATGGCATTTGGAATTATCGAGAACTCCTATGGGATATTCTTTTGAATAAGTCTTGTCTCCCCCACTTTGAGACACATACTGCTCAAAGTTCTAGTTACAAACTATAGCAGCCACACTGGCTATTCAAGCAGAAAATAACTTATTAAAGGATATTAGAGAATTGCAGAAACTTCAAATTTCAGATTTGAAAGGCTGCCGGCAAGATTGACATGCACACCTCCGTGGGGCTGCTCCAGTGAGCAAGGTATTACCACAGACACCAGCTGACGCTGGGCACTCCTGCCAGGACCCCCAGCCCCAACTTTGTCCCGGGAAGGCCAGCTGCCGCTGACACCCCTTGTCAGGAAATCCATCCTCCACAGCCTCCGCTTCCGCCCTAGCTTTTCCTCAGAAACAAGGTCTTGCTGTTTATCCTTCTGTTGGGCAGGATTTAGCCTCGTGGCTCAATTGCAGCAGCAAGGAGGCTGAGAAAGTGAGCCAAGAACATCCCCCAAATACGCAGTTTCTTTAGGGTCACTGTACAGGGTATGCACAGCATCCTCAGGCACATGGAATAAACTAGAAGAGGACTCATCAAACACTCCAATTAAGAACTGTCAGGGGCTTATTCAATGGACAGAGATGACTGGTACCTGGTATATCGGTACGAGGCAGGAGAGTTCTCATGTAGTGTTTAAACTACTTAAATATATGCATTTATTTCAAAGACGTAATACAAAAGCTATCAGGTGCAACCTCCTGTAGTAATTACACTGAGGGATACAGAGAACAGTAAGATACCCTGCTCTGAATTTTATAGTGAAGTGATATTTTCTCAGTATCATTGCACTGTGTCCCATGTCATGTGTGTTGAGTATCAAGTGCCCATTTCTCCAGGAAGAACAAGGAGAGGCCACATTTATTTGTTCATGGAGCAAACACTTACTGAGAGCCTTTGCTGTAGGAAATGAAGATTCAAAGTCAAATAATAGCTGTTCTGTGGAAATATTAAATTTTCTGCAGATATTGAGAGATTTATTCAGAAATGAAATTTTATATTATTAAGATACATATGTGGGCATATACAAAGAACTTTCAGGGTAAGACGGGCTGTTCAATTTGAATGAAAAGTTGGTTGGGTCTAGAAGTATGGTGGAACGATGACAAATGCCATAAGGAAGAACTCAGGTTGGACATGCATTTTGTTATTTTGATGTTGTTTTGCCAGCGAAGACACTGACATGATTAACACAACATGGACACTTCCCGGGCAGTGTCATGTGAGCTGAAAGTAGTGATACAGATCAGAAAACCGCTTCATTATCCCAAGCAAGAGATAAGGAGGATCTTAGATACAAGACAGAAAGTGGGATGCAGATGATGTAGATTCTGCTGTTCTCAGCAATTCTTTAGATGTGGGGAGGGAGGCAGGTGTGAGTCTCAATGACCATGTTGGATGGGCTTGAGATCATTAAGATCCATAGAGAAGTAATGGGAAACACATTTTGGAAGAAAGATAATTCTCTTAGATAGAATGTGTTGAGTTTAATTACTTTTCTATTGTTGCATAACAAATTCCCACTAACTCAGTAGCTTAAAATAATACCCACGTATCAGATCCCAGTTCTCTCAGTCAGAAGTCTGCGTGGCTGGACTGGGCTGTCCATTGTAGGTTTCACAAGGTGAAAGTGAAGGTGATGGCCAGACTCCGTTCTTTGGAGGCATTGGGGACGATTGGGCTCCCAACCTCATTATATTGGCAGGTCAGTTCCTTGAGATCGAAGGGCAGAGGTCCCTGTTTTTTTCAGCAACGGAGGGCCTTCCTATAATCATGGGCATGCTCTGTCATCATATTAACAGTCCCAGGAATAAGGACAGGAAATCTTGGGGTGGGGGGGGTCACCTTGGAGTCTTGGGTGAATAGTGGGCAGTTGGAAGTGTGCTTTGGAATGTGGAAGAAGAGGGTTGGGGTTAGAGATACATATTTAAAAGTTGTGCTCTCATAAGTAACATGAAGAGAAGTAAATGATATAATCAAGGAAGATTACATAGAGAAGAAAAAAGAAAAAAAATCTGAGATCCTGCAGGTTAAAAAAAAAATAAAGTTTTAATGAAAAGATCAGAGTGTCATTAGTGCAAATAAAACACCTTAATATTAATGGAAAAAGAAAAGAAAGGAAGAAAAAACCGCAAGGGTGGGACTAATTTTTTATTTATGCACTTAACTGACCTTTACTGTGTACCTATTTATGTCACAAGTCATTGAATCTGAAGGAAAATGAGCATGTCCTTTGTTAAGAAGAGGGAGAGGTGGCCCAAAATCAAATGTCATCAGCTGAGAAAAGGAGAGACTGAAGAGAGTTTGTGATTAAACTCTGGCCCAGATGTTGCCATAGAGAGAGGGGACAAAAATAAATAAGCCAACCCCCTCCCCGCAGGTGCCCCGCAAAGCACACAGAGCAGAAACCACCATGTGAGACACTCACAAGAAACAAACCATCTGAGGAAAAGCTCTCTGTAGCTCAGTGAGAGGATGGGTTGCGGACAGGATGAAAATACAGATTATGACAAGGCTGCTTGTAACAACATACAGTGGACTACAGAGGGAAGCCTCACAAGATAGGGGTTCATACCTTATGTTCATGATCTTTTGTTTGCTTATCTCTATCGTGGATCTTGGGCCAATTAAGGACAGATGGTGCATTTGCACCTCTGATCTATGGCACATATTAGTCTTTAATAAATTTGAACTAACTAACTAAATAAATAGAACGAGCAAACACACAGAGAACAGAAGGTAGTCTGTGCCTACAAAAAGAGCTCTTATTACTGGGGTTGAGTCTAAGCAAAAGCTTGATAGATTACTCTTCCCAGAAATACAGATGCATATAATTTTAAAGATATAATCATAAAATATTAAAAGAATTGTAAAAGTGGCAGTGAATTATTTAGAAACAGTGTCCCTGCATGCATGATACAATATTCAGTTGGGTGTTAGAATGTATGCTCCAAGAAAAGCCTTGGTATAGTTTTATGTGAGCTGCATATTTTCAAATAACGCTGGAATGCAATTTAAAGCCCCTGAATTCCTTCATCTGGCTTCCCTGTCTCCTTGCAGAGCTCCCTTTGATTTCAAGGGTGCTTCCTTCCTAGAATAAAAAATAGATGGTAGGAAATTTCAATTCTTCCAGGCTAAGGTTTGAAACCGGTTTTCAATTTACAGATAAAAATTCTTCCTTTGGACTTGAGCATTGTTGAGTTTTAGCTGAGATAAATCCATTAGAAGTAGCCTACACCTTCTGACTGCATCTTCCGATCACGTATGTATAGGCATGGTTTTAGAGATGGGACAGCAAGGGAAGCAGGGTACCCAGCAAAAGAGAGAAGACACGAGGCTCCCTTCCTCTGTAAAAGAGATAGAACCATCATATGTCGTGGTTCATGTTTTTAGTCACAGAAAACAAAAACTTGCTGATCCTACTTTTAGATGCTAATGATTTATTTGCTAGGAAAACAACATTTTTGCTTCAGGGTTCTTTATCATGCTCATTTATAAAGGAAAATTTATTCCATCCTCCTCAGGATCCTAAATCATTTCAAGTCCACAAGTATTTGTTGAATGCTGTGGTTGGTGGTTGGTGCTTGGAGGGTGCTAAGATGAGGAAGATACAGCCCTTGACCTCCAGGGACTTTTAATCTATGAGGAAGGAGAGATAAATACATGTTTTCCTTCTGAACAGAAAAATGTAATAAAGCAAAAGACACAAAAAATACTATAAGTAACTTTACTTTATACTTTGGTCCCATCAAATCTTTTGTTGTATAAAGTTAGATGTAAGTAAATCTAAAAATAATTACATATACAACAATGTCACTTGTGTTAGTCACCATTCAGTGCCTGAAAAAATAAATCTTATAGAGGAACTTCAAAAATACCACTCCTAACCACACCTTATGCAAATTTTTAGAATGATGTTTAATTAACAAGACATTATATTCATCTGGTCTAAAGTATCCATAAAGTGACAGAGTCACACAAATCCCAGTCTCTCAGTGATGTGGTCCCTCCTCCCAGCCCAGTCCCCATAGTCCACCCCTGTGGCACTCGGGAGAGTCTGGGGAAGCTTGGTTCCATTATCTCCAGGCCCATTTTTTATCCTAATTCTCTTGGTTCTGGACTCCTCCAGGTCTTTGGTGGTACCAGCGCCACCTACTGGATAAAACATTTTCTTCATTCCCCGGAAAGCACAAGAGTCAGACAAGAGACAAAACAGAGTATGGCAACAGAGACCTGAAAGGACACAGCCAGTGGGTTTGTGGAGGAGGTGTTCTCTGGCCCCTCTTAGCAAAATACAGGAAGGAATCGTAGTATTTGGGGTCTGCAGGAAAGGACAAGAACGACATGAGCCAGGCATTAGGATCACAGAAGAGCAGGTGCCCCGTTAACCTCTCAAACCATACTGTGAGCCACATTCCTTGCATTTAAACCCTCAGGCTACAGGAGTTTGGAGAAACAGCCAGTGTAGACTTAGAGGACCAAGCAAGTCCCTGGGCACCAGGCAGGCCTTTACAAATTGATAGTTGAACCTGAAAAAAAAAAAAAATAAGGATTTGCTTATCATAGAGAAGTAAAGTAGTGAGGGAAGGCTGGGAGGAAGGAAGGAGGAAAGGTAGAAAGAAGGAAGATAGATACCCCAAAGAGACATCTTTTTTTTTTTTTAAGATTTTATTTATTTATATATTATTTATTTGAAAGAGAGAGACACAGAGAGAGAGGGGGAACATAAGCAGCAGGAGTGAGAGAGGAAGAAACAGGCTTCCTGTCACGCAAGGAGCCCAGTGCAGGGCTCGATCCCAGGACTCTGGTATCATGACCTGAGCCAAAGGCAGATGCTTAAGGACTGAGCCACCCAGGCACCCCTCCCAAATGGACATCAATTGGCCTTTATGTCCAGCACTTTGTTTATCATAATATTGATTCCAAGATCGGGAAGGAAGGAGCCCCGCCATAATCAGTAGGAATAGCTGTTCAGAGCAAACAGGGTTTAGAAAAAGGAGGAGAAGAGCAATGATGGAAAGTTTGCACCATCGAAGAAGTTCTATGTTTATTATATCAGTGTCCCTACTATTAACACAGAGACCAACTTAACTGCAATATTTGAGCATGAGAATAATAAAGACCAGAAGTCAAATTATTAAAAACAAAACAAAACAAAACAACAAAAAAAAACAAAAACAAAAACAAAAAAAGCATAGCTGGCCAGAATAATTAAAGCTGTATGTTTTCCATATTTTCAGGTTCTGATAAGTCAGGAATGAAGTCACTATAGACACAAGATAGGTCAATCTCATTTAGCAGCATGACATTGTAAATTAGTTGACTTCTTGTCACTCCTTTCTGCTCCATGCTTGTATGCATGCCTGCCAAAAGCTTTCCCGGTCATAGGTAAAACCCTGATTATGTGTCCCACACTAGCTATTACAATAGGGTAAACATTGATGATTGCTAGGGTGGGTAAATATTTCAGGAAAATATTTGCAACGAAGGGGAGGCACCATCCTGCCTAGACAGTCACAAATATGAATTGCCTGAGGACTTATTTTGTGTTTTCACCTTAATCTGCCAAGTTACCAAAATTGCACAGAACAAAAATCGGGAACCACAGGTCTAGAAATAGAATCAAATTCTTA
Source organism: Enhydra lutris kenyoni (assembly GCF_002288905.1). Taxonomy (NCBI): domain Eukaryota; kingdom Metazoa; phylum Chordata; class Mammalia; order Carnivora; family Mustelidae; genus Enhydra; species Enhydra lutris. The sequence continues at coordinate 23,982,478 of NW_019154121.1, forward strand.
AATTTCCTTGTGTCTTGTTTATAGAAAGATGCCATTCCAACCACTAAAAAAATAAGGCCTCCACATGAAGGTCCCTTAAAATGGGCAGGTTCTTCTGGTCCATTCAGAACAGAGCAGCAGCACATAGTGCTGGAGACACAGACGATGAGCTAGACTCCCCGATTTCAAATCCCAGCTCCGGCTCGTGCTGTAAAGATGGCAGGATGATAGACCTACCTTAGAGTTATTGTGAGGAGTAATTTAAATACTATTTTTAAAGACCAGAGGTTGGCACTGGGTAGGTCCCATCAAAGCCATGGTTAAATGAAGGAATAAATAAATGCATGAAGTTTCCCAGCTTTTAAGTAGATGTTAAGAGTTTTTATAAATTCATTTTTTACAACAGTTAAAATTATACCAACATTATATACTGATTGTAGAAAGTTTAGAAATCAAGTAACTGGAATAAAAAAGAAAATAATATTTACCCATAATCCTATAATCTGGGATTGACTACTGGTAATATTTCAGGGCATGGTTTTTCTACTTTTGGTACACAAAATTGGAATTCTACAATATTGGGGCCTGGTGGATTAGGGAGGCCTCACAGTTTAATACAGTGAAAGTACTCTCCAGATGTGAGAGCCAGTGAGCTCAAGGGACAGTTGAGCGCTCTGGAGTGTAGAATTCAATCCCTATTGACAGTTGTTAGCAGAGCGGAGGAATATTCATGATTTGAAGCATGAATCTCTAGGAGGCAGGGTGGTCTTCTCCAGGAATGTGGGTTACCAGCCTTTTTCTTCCTTATTTGGTCAGGGTTTCCTGTCAAGACACCCTTGAGGAGGTATGGTAATGTGTGATAAAGAAGGAATTATGCAAACTCTGACCTCTGTTGTCAGCCATCTTGGGCCTGCCTGCTCTGATCAGTTTCCTACGGGTTAGGTTTGGGGTGCGGCCAGAACCGGCCTCTGACTTCCTCGAAGCGGGCCTCCAAGCATCCTGTTAGGACCTAACTAACTGCCAACCCAAACATTATCGTATGTGTCATTTGTAATGTCGTTTTAATTTAATTTTATAAGCACTATCCCGTAGTCTTGCATATTGTTAATAAGATCGTTATTTATTAAACGGATTCCCTGTAATTAGATGATTTCCTATTATTAGATCTTGAGATAAGTTCTCCCCCACACCTCTTTTTCTTTTGCAGTTTCATATAATGCTATAATAAGCATTCTCTAAGTGTGTTTTTTGCTCTTTGGAGGAAACGAGGACACCTAGAAATGAAATTGTTGGAACAAAGAAAAGAAATACTGAATGTACTTAATGAATATTGCCAAAATCACCTCTAGAAATACCATGTTGATTTACATGTATGAGCACTACATTTCCCAGTGACCATCTAACCAAGTGACCCCAAGGTTGGTCTACTACTTCAATTACCTCTTGAAACCAACTGAGCCTCCTCCCTGCACACCCAGTCAGTGCTTATCTTCCTTCCTTGTACTTCTCTCTGTTCTCACTCTGTGTCTGTATTTTCTTCTTCTTGCCTGTCCTTTTTATTAGATTTCAGCTGCAGCAGAAAAACTTGTCTTGGTGAATGTTTCTCCTAATAGTCACAGACTTTATTCTAACATGAAGATAATGACCTTCCCCTTTCTTTTGTAATTAGTGATTACAGTGTAGATCTGGGGGGGCGCAGGGAGAGCACCAGAAACCAACGTTTTGTCTTCCGTTCTAAATGTGGAGAGATAATAAGGAGTGTCTTGGAAAATAGCTAGATTATTGATACGATGTTGTTACTGCCGCCTACAAAGTTTGTTACTTTCATTGGAGACTGAGTTTATTACATAAGCAGCCTGTCTTTTGTTTCTTGCCATCTCTCAAGTACATTCCCTAATATAATTTATTCATTGAAGCATACAATTGTGTTTCTGCCTTAGGGGTTTATTTTCATCTCCTAACAATATACAAAATTAAACCCCAAAGACAACAGCATTCTATGTTTCAAATAACTCTTCTATAGATATTTCTAATTTATATTTCATGTAATATAACAAGAACCCACACATTGATCGAGAGCACTGCAAAGAATGTAAACTAAATTGTAAAGTATGGCTAGAATGCATTTCAACTTAGATGGTTTTATCCATATAAGCTTAAAATGTCCTTCAGAAAGCAGAGGTAGCGGGTTTGTGCTGCTTTTAAGCTGTGTTGCTCACCTGTGACTTGGCTGGTTTTTCTGATATAACCGTCATTCTTATTATTTACCTTATTACTCAGTCTGTTCCTTTTACTAGGAAAAAAATCTTCCCTGGACACACCCAGATATAAGTGAAAAAAATTACTAGATAATAAGTACAAGTCAGCTGCACTGAGAATGACCGATAACTGATGGGCTCCTGAACCCAGAGGTTAGAATCTAACTCCTTCAGTTTGGAATCTAGACCCCTCCCCAACCCTCTCTATAACCTTGCAAGAATGAATAGACCCCTCTAGTCTTTAATGTTCTTATCGTTAGCAGAGGCATAACATCTTTTGATTAGGGCTGCATTGCAAGATTAAATAGATAACATGTTTAGCTCAGTGCTTATCACACAATAAATGGACGAATGTGAAGTAAATAAAGAAAATAAAAAAATAAAATTGTTAGCAACAATTTAAAAAAAAAAGAGAGAGAGAGAGGGAAAGAGTGCATATTGCATGCCAAATATTTGGATCCCATACTAATTGAGCATTTGAAAACTGGCTGTAGAAAATAATTCATATTTTTCTATAAACAATCTGTAGAATTTGTTAAAAAGCTAGGATTGCCAGAGAGTCACCAAACACTCTGAAAGCAAGGTCCATCTGAACTGATAACAAGGCCAGATGAATGAACGATAGAAGTTATAAAGGCATGGACTTTAGTTACACCCATTATCTTTCACACTCGGAGCTAACCCAAACACACACGCACGTGTGCGCGCGCACACACACACACACACACACACACACACAATATTCTCTCCATATATATATGTATAGTATATACTAAAATAGTATATATACTGTCTATTAGCAATGTGATGCAATATTAGCTTCAAGACAAATCTTTCATCCACTCTTGGTCTGACTAGATGGATCCCCCAAGCCCCTATTATATAAAAAATACTGTAATGTATCTCTCATCAGGATGACATAAGTGTAATATTTCCTGAGATTTGTAGCACTTATAAAAAAAGAAAATATATGAATAATTTAAAGAAATAATTTAGTCTTATGTTTTGAAAAATTAACTTTTATTTCTGTTATTGAACGTGCACCTTGCAATTCACTGACCCGGAATTACATTGAAGTCACAAACTATTTCGAGTTAATTCATAGTCATTAAATTTCATATCCTCAGAGAACATATTTTCAAGATGACAAATGCTTTTCCCCATGAATTAGTGTTGAATGCACTTTCTCGCTTTTCTTGATTGTTAATCTGTTGACAAGACTAGCAAATACACAATATAACACTGCTTCACTGTTCAGTAATAGCAATTTCAAGAATTCACTAGATGTGATAAGTTAGATGATTGTTGCCTTTACTCATAAAGAAATTCTCATCTACTTGTGTATAAATATCAACTTATATATAGAACACATTATTTTAAATAAAAAAATGTACCTCCACCCCAGCAATACATATATTTGTAATTTTTGAAAAATTAGAATGAAAACTGAGAGTTAAATAAACATTAGTATTATGGCTAAACATTTCTGTATTTTATATTTTTCCTCATTAGTTTACAATATCCTTTTTTTCCATTTTCTCCCATATTCTTTTTTTTTTAAGATTTATTTATTTATTTGACAGACAGAGATCACAATTCGGCAAAGAGGCAGGCAGAGAGAGAGAGGGGGGAAGCAGGGTCCTCGCTGAGCAGGGAGTCCGATGTGGGGCTCGATCCCAGGACCCTGAGATCATGACCTGAGCTGAAGGCAGAGGCTTTAACCCACTGAGCCACCCAGGCGCCCCTCTCATATTCTTTTTTAACTTTAAATATGTTTATTGGTTCTTGTATCAGATAGTTTTCACGGGAGCACTGGATTAGAAGTTATCTACTAAGGGATGGTGAGAATGAGCCATCTTTAACCCCAAATTCAAGTAATAACAGGAGACAGTGTTGCTAATGGAGCATGATGCTTTTTGCCTTTATTTCAGTATTAAACTAGTGACACTTCATTAATTTTTAAGGGAATTTGATTTGCCCATTAAGAAGTTCATAGAAACCCTTTGCTTTCAGTTTCTTAAGAAGGCAAAAGTATTTTGCATACTCCTCTCTGCTTAACATATTTTTTCGTTTCTTTATTAAGCAAAAACACATTTGAAAACAAGTGAAGACAAGACTATATCTGAAAATAAGAGATGTTTGTGTTTATGTTTTCAGTGATCTTTTATTTTTAATATCTCTTATAAAAATATGTTTTCATGGAGCAAGAAAGCCGGACTTTGGAATCAGTTCAAACTAAATTCTTCCCTTTGTTCCCTGTGGCCTGGACCTGTCAGCTAAACCGTCCAGGATTTTGTTTTTAAACAAACACAGAATGGGAATTTGGGTAAAGATCACACGTAAGTCTGTTACCATATATGATCGTTGAATGTAAATCATTACAGTAGTATTTTATTTATGGGAATGAGACTATAGAATAGCATCCATGTTATTTAAAAAGCTCATACAGTGGGAGAAGAAAACCATTAAAACATCAATGAGAAAATAGACAAAGGCCCTAGAGGGATAGTTAGTAGTTTTTTTTTTTTAATTTTATTTATTTATTTGACAGACAGAGATCACAAGTAGGCAGAGAGGCAGGCAGAGAGAGAGGAAGGGAAGCAGGCTCCTGGCCAAGCAGAGAGCCCGATGTGGGGCTCGATCCCAGGACCCTGGGATCATGACCTGAGCTGAAGGCAGAGGCTTTAACCCACTGAGCCACCCAGGTGCCCCTAGTTAGTAGTTTTTTAATTAGCGTGTGTAGGTGTGTGGAAGATATTCAACATCACTAGTTAACATGCCAAAGCGTAAAATTATAATGACAAACATTTTTACTTTATAAAATTAAAATAACAATAAGTTAATCGAATAAAGATGTGAAATTTTATTCTATACCAGTCTGTATTATTCGCAATTTTACCTTCTTTGAATCAGTGCCTAATTAATTTTCATTTTCTGTTCTTTTCATAAATAATTTGGAAATAATCTTTATTATATTTTTTGGTTACAAAGGTTTCTATATAACTTCTTTGTGCAAAGTTCCCAAACTTTCCCCCCATGAAAATTTATATGTCCCAGTTTTGGTTGATTATGAGTAGTGGTATAGTAGAACAAAAACCATCTTCATGCACACTTCTTTTTCCTTTAGGGAAGGAGTGGCAAGCAGTGATAGTTATTCCTATAGGAGAAAAGTTTCCGGTATTGACAAGGTAGAGTTCAGAGCTTAAATGCAATGATTATATTTTGATTATTAAAAAAGCGTGTTCTCACATCGCCTCAAAAATAACATAGTTGACCACTTCCTTTTCTGAAAAAGCTGTTATGTTTGGTTTTCCAAGGCACCGCACTCTCCTGGTTTTCTTCCTACCTCCCTTGGCATTCTTTCTCCTTTGTCTCTAAATAGTTACCACATGTCGGGGTAGCCACTCAAGTCCTAGACCCTGTTCACTTCCCTCACAAAGGCATCTCATTTAAAGTCGCCTCTTAAGATCATCCATATTCTGATGACTTCCAGATTTATACCCTAAACTCTGACTTCTTCTTGATATCCAGACTTATATATACAACCTACTTGGAATCTTTACTCAAATGTCTAATAGACAACTCATACCAAAGGCTGAAACACAGCTTCTAATTTTCTTCCCCAAATGTGTTTCTCCAATACAGTAGTCCCCCCCCACACTTTGTCCATGTGGGATATATTCCAAGACCCCCCAGTAAATGCCTGAAACCCTGGATAGTACCAAGCCTATGGTTTTCTTCCATGGATTTTTCTTCCAATACACCATGGATTTCTTCCAATACATATATATTTACAATAAAGTTTAATTTATGAATTAAATCTCTATAAGAGATTAATAACAGTAACTAGTGAAATAGAAACACTTAACAATATACTGTAGTAAGTGTTATGTGAAGGTGGTCTTTCTCAGTGTTTCTTATTATACTATATAAGCCCTTTTTCTGGTGATGATATGAGATGACAAAATGCCCACATGATGACGTACAGCGAAGTGAATGACATAGGTCCATCTGCTTCCGAGGGTACCTGAAACCATCCCAATATGCTGTCAGTTTCTCAAGCCAAAATATCCAGAAGCCATCCTTGATCCCTTTTCTCTCACCATTGCCACTGGTAGCCCTCACCCTAAAACCGAGTCTAACAGCTTGTTCTGTCACTTTTCTCGTCCATCTGGTCACTGACAACACGCCTTAACTCAGTTCTCCTATGACTTTTTTTTTTCTTCCTCCGTAGCTTCTGTACTCCCTTACAATGATTTTCCTCATGTAGCAGTTATAGTGGCATTTTTATCTCCAGCATAAAACAAAACTACCATTGCAATTTGATCAGAAGTTGCTAGATGCTACGAACAGTGTTCATGGAGAAATCCAGAGCATCTCACGCTTTCTGAATTACGAAAGCACAGGTAGAGTGTACAGAATATCAGGCCAGGTACCATAAGGCAGGTGCGATGTGGAATTTCTTTTTTTTTTTTTCCTTCTTCTTCATAGTGATAAATTAGATAATACAAGACTGGCTTTCACTTACAGCTTAAAATATAAAAGTCCAATTTCCTACAACAAATGGGTTTTTACAGTTCTGTGGTTATCACAAAGTTACAAGATTACATTTTGAGGCATTAATCAAAAACTGTCTAGTTAGCAACTGAATACCTTAATCTCTTGGTTTTTCATTGTATGGCAGTAAATATAAAGAGATAGAGAAAAGAGACCAAAAGAGAAATACAGTTTTAACTTGCATTAGATAAATAACTTACCCCACCCACCCTTTTCTCTAACACTGTTCATCGTCCTACTCCTACAATCATTGGGTTTTTCTGATGAGAACTTTTGTGAATGAGATGACTTAAAAAATGGTGAGAACATTACTTATCAAAGACTTTATGCCAACAATATTGTGTCCTCTTGTTCCAAGGTTTTTCATCAAATACTATTTAAGAGTTCTCTTAATTTTTATCATGGCTGACTCATAATGTTGAGGCTTTTCATTTGGACACCATGTTCCATAAGGTAACACAAACTTATTTTTATAACTAAGCTTGGGACCTGCCATTCGTGTCCCCCCAAAAATTCATACACTGAAACCAGCATGATAGTATTTGGACTGATGTCGCTGAGAGGCCATCAGGTCATGAGGGCTGCTACTCCATGAATGAATTAGTGCCCTTATAAAAGAGCCCCCAGAGAGATCCTTGACCCCCGCCACCACGGGAGGACATGGTTAGAAGACAGCCATCTGTGAGCCAAGAGGTGGACTTTCATCAGACATGAATCTGCCAGCTGCTCCAATGCAGGCTTCTCCACCTGTAGAACTGTGGGAAATAAATTTCTTTTTAAGCCACCCAGTCGATGCTACTTTTATTCCGGTAGTGTGACCTGTCTGCTGTCAGGTCCTGTTGCTTCCTGATTCTAGTCCACTGCTCATTCTGTTACAATACAATACTTCAGTCTCAGCCAGAAGATACAATCCTATTTTGAAGAGTCAAAATTAGTGATGTGGTGGTTATGGAGAGATGGGAGACTTCCTGTGACAGTGAAAGATGTGAACTTTATAAAAGTATACAAAGCATTTTGGACCTGTTTTGTTTTGTCCTGATACTGTTTTTGACTTTCTTTCTTGAAGTTGTCCTATTGCATTGCTAGAACAGCCGATTTCGAGCTTGCACTATGAGAAAAATCTATTAAAGGAGTTCTTTGCAAGGAGAATTGATGGATTTATGTATATGAAGTTGCCATTTATAGAAGATTGTACTAAAAACAACTGTATTTCTAAGACCCATCTGTTATATATATGTAACACACACACGCACACACACACATATCCTACTGTTGTTTCCCTACACACTCAGAGCCTAAAGAGGTGGAACTACTATAAATATTTTCTATTTATATCAAAATACACCCACAACTTTTTTGGTGAAATAGGTTTATGTTGCCAAGTATATGAATGCTAAAAATCTCCTCTCTTGACTAAAACAGATTCTGTAATTATAGCAGGTATTTTTTTTTTTTTTTTAAGAGCCTGCAATGTGCCACATACTTTTATAGGGCTTTTGAGGATTCTAAGCCTGAGCTTGGGAATGGCCTAACGCCTGCCTTCCAGTAATGGGGGTTAGGGATTAGAATAAAAATGTGCACAGAAAGTGCTGGTCAAAGAGAAAGGAGTCACTTACTATGCATGAGTTACGGGGAAGATCACAGAACTTATAAAAGACATTTGAGCTTGATCTAAAGGGTATGTTTACTAAATTTAACTCTATTGATCTTGGAAATAATCTCTTTGCAGTTTCTCTCTGAAAAGAGGAAAAGGAAGGGAACGAAAGCAGAGGAAGAAACCTATGTTTTCAAACGTTTCACATTGCTACATCATAGTCAGAGATGGAGTGTACAAATGTAAAAAGTGGAGAAATGAGGCAATTTTCCACTTACTTCAAGTCAGTAGAAATATCTGTCTCAATTGTCATGATCTTTTCACAGGAAAATGGCCTCATCTTTCTGTACTTTCATGTAGACCTTAGCTTGAAAATCATTGAGTATACAAGATATTTCCTTATATCATTGCATAGATCATTGGCAATTTTGTATTGTTGCATAGATCATTGTATATATAAAATGTATGTGTATCAATGGACTATCACTGTACACACTAAAGACAATTTTGCACATAGTTTTGCATATGTTATTTGCATAAATAATTGGCATTATTGCATATCCCATAACAGATTTTGCTAATACACTGGTAATATGCACACTTCTTTTTTGCTCTTCTGCATTTTTTCCAGCAATCTCTTTTATGGCAAAGGCTTTGCCCCAGAAAATAACAAGGCTTCAATAAAGGAGTCCCTGAGGCAGATGGCATGGAGATGTTACTTGCATCCCTAATTATTTTGTTTATAAACAATAAACTATATTTAGTTACCAGTGAGAACATTTTCATTTTGTAAATGTGCCTCTGACCCTTTTCTTTCTTAAGTGAAGGAAACAGTAATAAATAACCGTACATTATTTTGTATAAAATGCTAGCTAGAGACTAGGTTTTGATGATATAGATGAGAATCGGTTTTGAAATTCACTTAATTTTAGCCACTTAGCTAAAAGCTGTTGCAGAAGTTAAAGGGATTTTCTATCACGATGAGTTAAATTTGGATTCTTAAAACTTTCACTTTGAATTGTGCACTCCCTCAGTCAAGTCTGTTCAATACCTCTGGAGCAGACCAACGCCAGGACTGCCCATCCCTCATGGAATGAGAAAGCCCTTGCTCATCTCTAGCACATCAGAGACCTTGTCCCCTCACTTTTCCGACCCACATAGACCATTTGCTCCCTCCACACTGAGGAAGGGAAGGCGGATATGTTCATAGTCTTGGGCATGCTTATGTATGAATAATAACCATAGACAAGTAAAACATGTTAAAATTAAATTCCAAATGACAGTTCCTTCCCCATTTTTATGTATTTTGAGCACGAGAGTTCTGATTCAACCCACGGACCTTTTGAGGATAATGGCTAAAAACTTAATTTATAAAGATTTAACGGATGATGGCAACCAAACGATTCTCAAGAATGAACAAATACATGTTCTTGAGTGAGAGTTCACTTACCATATCTTAAGCCACAAATAATATTAATAATAGTTAGCCTAAATACAATGAGTGCTTTAACAAAAATTTCAGTTCTTTCCTGAAGATACAATGTAACTCATGAGTATTTGTAAATACATGTATTTATATACATTTTTATAAATAAATATATTTATGTATTTTTTATTACAGTTCAACTTATATTATTTGTCTTTCATGATCTGTGCCTTTCTTCCATGTCATACAACTAGCCCCAAGGATTTTTTCCTCTTGTTTCAGGACTCTTTCTTCCAGAATGTCATTTATTTGTCAATCTGTCCCTTCACATATTCACTTATTATTTAATTAATTCTTGCATCCACTCTATTAACAGATATTTATTCAGAGTCTCCTTGGTCTCGGGAACCATGGGTAGCAGTGGTTCTTAAAAATTGCAGATAAGGGGTGCTTGGGTGGCTCAGTGGGTTAAACCTCTGCCTTCGGCTCAGGTCATGGTCTCAGGGTCCTGGGATCGAGCCCCATGTCGGGCTCTCTGCTCAGTGGGGAGCCTGCTTCCCTTCCTCTCTCTCTCCCTGCCTCTCTGCCTACTTGTGATCTCTCTCTCTCTCTCTCTCTCTCTGTCAGATAAATAAGTAAAATCTTTAAAAAAAAATTGCCGATAAAACTTGGTCCTTGACTTCACAGAGTTGGTTATCCAGACTTGACTTAAAGACTTGTTCAGGATCTGTTGTGAGTCCCACAACTTAATTGACTTCTGCAGCTACGTCCTTCCCTCAGTCCTCTCTGTAAATAGACATCACTTTTATTTCATAATCTAAAGATGACTGTTGCATGTCTGAATGCTGAAGCTCTTTTAACCCGTAACCTTACTGCTCCACCTTCACTGAACAATATATTATGTGAGTCGTGTTGTGAACAATGTTTTTACTGTTCTTATTTCATCAGACAGAAGTGTTATCTTGGGGATGATGGCATTTTTTGGACAAAGCCAGTGAATATGCACTTGACCAAGGAAGTTGGGAAACGATTTCTAATTAACCATGCTGTTTCCAAAATTCTGTAGACTTTGGTAGGAATGCATGCCAGAGATGAAGAATACAGAGTAAAGCAGTAGGATGCAAACAAAATTGCCGTCTTGCCCACATAACTTTTAATTTTTTTTTAGGAATTCAAAGTAAGGAATTCCTTGATCCTAACTGCATTCAGGGTGCAGTGGGCAGAGGGATACTGGGGTATGACATGAAGCTCTTCTGTTCTTCTTATAAGCAAGAATGAAACAGCAGTTTCCTCGTAGTTGCAGAGAGGGGAAAATGACTTCAGTGACTTTGACTTGGTTATAATATTTTCATTGGCTTTTATTTTTTGCACAGAAGACCTCATTTCTGTGAACCTTAAATGTATGTTAGGTACTGCTTTTGCATAATAATAATAAATATAAAATAAATATAATAAATAAATATAATAATAAAAAAACTAAAGTTTTTATTAAATAAAGAATAGTTTTATACATTTTTCAAATAAATAAGTAAATTGTAAAAAATGGTCTAGTAAACTGCTTATGAAAAAATTATTTTAAAAAAATACAAAACAAAACATAGGGATTCCTGGGTGGCTCAGTCGGTTAAGCAACTGCCTTCAACTTAGGTCCTGATCCAGGTATGGAGCCCAGCATTGGACTGCCCGCTCAGCGGGGAGCCTGCTTCTCTCTTTCCCTCTGCCCCTCCCCCTGCTTGTGCGAGCACTCTCTTTCTCTCCCTCTTTCTCTCAAATAAATAAAGAAAATCTTTAAAACACACACACACAAAACACAAAACCCTTAATGGCTAGCAGAAGGACTCTATAAATATCTGCTGAATGAATAAACCAGGGAAGTTATTCGTGGTAAAAATGCAAACAACCAGACTGTTTACTAATAAAGGTTATATATACTCAAATGTCACTTAGCGATAGTATAAATAATATCCCCCCTGATGTTAATAAACTAGATCAACCAAAATTTGGATAGCTGTTAGTTTTAAGGCAATAAGAAATAAAAATCACTTGATAGTTTTGCTTATAAATTCAACATAATAGTTTGTATCGCATTCCAATTTTCTTTGTGAATGAAATGAAAGGCTATTTAGTCCAGCCTCCCATCCGACATAAAACTCTCCTCTGAAGAAATTCTTATTATCCAGCTTTCAGTTGGATAATTCCAATAATGGGGAGCTCACTACTTATAATAATCCACTCTATTGTTGATGTTATCATGATGTTTTTTAAATTGTTATACTGAATTCTGACTACCTGTAATTTCAGTCTTCTTTTCCTGACACCACCACCTAAAGTAGCACACAGAAAACATCTGTTTTCTCTTTGCTATAGTATTTCCAAGACATTTAAAAAAAAAAAAAGAACATCTTATACACTGTGTGGTTAGGAAATTTAAAAATTACAGAGCATGTCATTCAAGATTTTCTAATCAAACTTAATTATTATATTATATTAATTAAACTTGTGTACATGTGTTCACTTTTATACCCTGGCCCAGGTTAACTTCCTGTGAAGATCTACTCTTTCTGATGAGAATAGAAATCACACTGTGGCTTCTATGCAGAACAGGAAGCTCATCATACCTAATTTTGAGCTCACATTAGTTTCAGCTGCTATCCAGCCTTTATGCAATTTCATGTAGCAATATAGTTCTTGCGTCTGGCTTTCATTTTCCTTGTCTATTACAGCACATTCTTAGAGCAATATTTGACATTAAAAAAAAACAAATTGGCTTAAATCAAAGGTCTTAAAATATAATTGACCTGTGAAATTCCTGGAAATATATATTTTTTAATATATGAAATTAAACTTGCTTTGCAGTAAGCCTATGTCTCACAGCTCAGTCATTTACCTCTGAAGTGAGGAATATGTAAAGAAACCTCAATAGATCTGCTTTAATTTTGCCTAATTCCAAGAAATTTACTGATTTTGATGATGTGATTCATATCTGGATACTATCAACATTATAAAGGGACCTCCCTGCAAATTTTCATAACGTAGTATGTAGGTCCCTCGAAGGAGCAACTATATTTAATAAGGAAATTTTTGCTCTCTCAGCAAAGTATTTGTTTCAGATTTCTTTTTTTTTTTTTAAAGATTTTATTTATTTATTTGAGAGACAGAGATCACAAGTAGGCAGAGAGACAAGCAGAGAGACAGAGGAGAAAGGAGGCTCCCCGTGGAGCGGAGAGCCCGATGCGGGGCTCGATCCCAGGACCCTGGGATCATGACCTGAGCTGAAGGCAGAGGCTTTAACCCACTGAGCCACCCAGGCACCCTTGTTTCAGATTTCTTAAAATCAGTTTGATATTCAGTTTTCTTTCTTGATCAAATTCCAAAATATAAAGAATTTGCAGTAAAATGAGTATCCTATGGGTAGACAAATGCACCCGAGGGTTGAACCAGGAAGTACATTTTTTCACTTAGTTGAAGCAAAATATTAATTTCAAGAACATGAGTTAAAGCTCTGTAATCTATGTACATTAGGGTGCACATTTGTGGAGTTTGTGGCATTATCTTGCATCACTGAGAAACTTTATATCTCTACTCTTTCAAATAGTAGAAGATGGAAATTGTCACCCCTTGATTTTTTTCTTGTAAAGCTTCAACATCTTTGGTCCCTTCAAAGAAATCTGATGAAATTAGGTGCTCTCATCATTTTGGTTACTCTGAAAATTCTTAGTTTTTTGTCTGTCTTAAAATGTCAATCTCATAAGGTTGAACATTTTTTAATATGTTGTATAACATATGTTCCTTTGTGTGGGTGTGTATTACCTGTTACGAGTCTTTGATCATTGTTTTAGATTGAATTGTCTGAACATCTCTTACTGATTTTCAGAACTTACTTATACATTTTGTATATGAATGTTTGTTGGTTACATGTTGGGAAATACCATCCCTTCATCAGTGATTCTCCATTTCACTCTCTTAATGTCTTCTGATAATCAACAAGTTTTAATTTTAATACTAATTTATCCATCTTTTCTTATATAGCTAGAGCTTTTGAGCCCTGTTCAAGAAATATTTTACAACTCCAGGAATATGATGTTATTATCCTATACTGTCTTCTAGAAACTTTAATGTTTGACCCCTCGCATTTGAATCAACCTATTTTAACCTGATTTTTAAGTGCAGTATAGGAAAAATCCACACTTCACTTTTTTCCCATGTGAATATCCAAATGACCTCAAATGTATTATTAAAGAAAATACCTCCTTTCTCCACTATTTCCTTTTATTACCTGTGCCGTAGCTTATGGGATGGTATGCACTATATACATGTGGTTTTGTTTCAGGAATCTATATTTTATTTATTTGGTCTATTTGTCTATCCTTGCACTCATAGCACCTATATCTTTTTTTTTTTAAAGATTTTATTTATTTATTTGACAGAGAGAGAGATCACAACTAGGCAGAGAGGCAGGCATAGAGGGGGAAGCAGGCTCCCTGCTGAGCAGAGAGCCCGATGCGGGGCTCGATCCCAGGACCCTGAGATCACGACCTGAGCCGAAGGCAGAAGCTTTAACCCACTGAGCCACCCAGGTGCCCCTTAACACCTATGTCATAATTTACAATAATTTTATAATAAGTTGTTGTATTAACAGAGTATAGTTATCAGGAAAAAGAAAATTAAACTTACATTGAGCCAGAATGTCTAAACTAAACTTACTGGAAAAACAAACAAAAGAGTTAACAACATTAAATTTTGGTAGGGATGTGGTGAAACAGAAACTCATGACCATGCTACCATGTGTGTCTGGGGAGGCAGGGGTAAAACTCAGCTCAACTACTTTCGGAAATTGTTCGGGAAGTGGACTAAACTTAAAAATACAAACATGTTTGGACCCAAAATTCCACTCCTAGGTATATGCCCAATAGAAAGGCACAAATAGGTGTTCACAGACATGAACAAAAATGTTGATGGCTTAATTCTTTCTAGTAACTCCACACTGAAGATATCCACGTGTTTAACACTGGAGTGGACTCACAAAGAGAAGTAGATTATACAATGTAACATCAGACAAGAAAGAAAATGAGCAATCTACAACCTGGTATATACTGCTAAATTCAATTCCGTGGATGAATCTCGAGCAATTCATTGGGGAGAGAAAGGTGACCACATTTGGAAAAGGACCCTGTGAGAGCTTATGGGTTGCTGGCAAGGATTTCTTTATAGATCTGCATGGTGATTACACAATTATGTTCATTGTTGAGATCATTTCTAATACACTATGTTTGTGATTTGTTAACTTTTCTATTTACATGTAAAACCTTAATAAAAATGTATCAAAAATGTTTTGAATGTAATACTGCAAATATATGGTACTATAGATGCCATCATTTCAACACTGTATTTTCCACAAAGTAAATTAAGGTTGCAATTTTATTCCCACGCATTATACACCTTAGTTGTGAAATGGATAATGCATTTTTTCGTAATGGCCATCTTGGTTTATTACTGATGATAAAGCAAATTGTGCTGGTACAAGCTCAGATTTGCAGTCAGTCAAGAACATTTTGCATCATAATTCAGTTAGTTATCCTATTAGGTCTCTCTTCCAGCTTTATGTAATTGATAAATTTCATAAGCATGTCTTCCATGCCTTAGATAATAAAAATATTAAAAATGACAGTGTACAGGATGAAAGCCTGTGGCACATCATTAGGGAGCTCTCTTCAAGTTGACATAGTCATTAATCAACATATTTGGGGCATAATTATTAACCAATTTTGAGTGCTCCCAAAACTGTTATCTTCCAGACCACATTCTGCCATTTTATATTTATCAGATATTGCCAAATGCTCTGCTAAAATCAAGTTAGGCATATATCTATGGAATTTACTGTGTTCTAGTAACAAGAACATGTTCAAAAAGGAAATCCTTATAGCCCCCCAATACTACCTCCAGTGTCAGCAACCCCCCATTTCTCCTTAGTTCTAAATGCTCATAACCCACATGCCAGATTTTGAAGAAGAGCTTTCCTATCTATTTTTGTTTCTAGATTCACTAAGTCCCTTGTTTTTAATGTGTGCATGTGGGGTGGGGGGGGAGGCTATCTTTACTTTCCTGGCAGCTCCTTTGATAAATATGAAAGAAGCTAGGTTAGATGCGTGAATAATGCCAGTGCTTTGGGATATAGGCTAAATGTTTCAAAAAAGTTAAAGCAGCTCTGCCTCTCTGCTTATGTCCTACCTTGTCACAGGAGATAATTCCTGTACTCAGTTATTAGTTCTGCCCCTCCCAGGATGAAGTGAAAGCTCTTGCCTTCGTTGGAGAAAATAGAAAAGGGAGACAAGTCATTCTGTCGTCTTGTCATCTAATAATGTCTGATAAAATCACTTCTTCTTTTTTGTTTTGTTTCAAAATGTGCTTTCATACTCTTGTTTTAACATTATACAGGCATTAATTTTCCCATATTTTAGGAATAGACTGTGGCATTGCCATTTTCACTTTTCTGGCTCACAACAGACATTAATTAAGGTCTAGGGCTTTCTTTTCTGGCTTCAGATCAACAAGTATCTACATTTGGTTGAAGTCTAACCTAATTCTTCTAAGTAGGTCAGACTCCACACCTTCTAGCTGTTTATGTCCCACTGTAAATAATATCTGAGCTCATTAGCAGGAAAATTTTTGCACTTCTTCAGATGCTGGGTTTTTTTTTTTTTAATCAATGAGATAATTCTCAATTGTCTACTTAAACTTTATTTTTTTATTGCCTCTCATCAGTCTTATTATTTTAGACAAGCTTTCATTTGCACCTCAAAATACACTTTTCATAATACTCTTCCACTACATGTTTTCAGTGTTCAGATGGTCTCTTTAAACCTGTGGAATCATGACTTTTTTTCCTCTCAATTTTGAAAAAATTTCAATCACAACTTCTTCAAATGTTTATATTCCATGTATTTGTTTTATTCTAGAACTTGTTAAACTTATCATTGAAACTCCATCTTTATTCTCCTTTTCTACACATTTTGACAACTTTATTGATGTATCGTTAATATACACTAATAGGTACATATTTAAGTTATACAATTTGATACTTTTATATATGTTACACCTATGAAACCATCACCACAATCAAGATGATGACTATATTCACTACCCCAGGAAGGTTACTTTTGCAACTTTGTAACCCTCTTCTTAAAAAAAATTATTGTCAAAGAGAGAGCACCCCACACAGGCAGGGGGAGAGGGAGAAGCAGACTCCCTGCTGAGCAGGGAGCCCAATGCAGGGCTTGATCCCAGGACCCTGGGATCATGACCTGAGCTGAAAGCAGACGCTTAACTGACTGAGCCACCCAGGCGTCCCTGTAACCCATTTTCCCCTCCCTCCAGCAAGTACTGATCTGCTTTTCTTCCTATATGTCACTTTGCCTTTCCAAGAATCTTGTATAAATGGAATTGTACCATATGCACTTTTTTTGGTCCTTTATTTTCAGATTAATCATGTAGTCTGTATCAACGGCCATTCCTTTTGATTACTGAATAGTATTCTGCAATATGGATATACATCATTTGTTTATCTGCCCATCTGTTGATGGACATGTGAGTTGCTTTTGGCTTTGGGCTATTACAAGGAAGGCTGCTAAGAACATTGTGCACAGGACTTTGTTATGTCCACAGGCTTTGTTTTCTTTTGGGAAAATACCTAGGAAGAGGATGGTGGGAACATATGGTAAGTAGTACAAAGAAGTACTTTCCTCCATTCAGATGACTCTTTGCTCAGCTCTGGGTAGTTTCTCCATACATGTATGCTAATCATTACTCAACTGAAGACTTTGAGGAGGTTCCCCTGCTCTTTCTTTTGCTTCTGACTCCAGCCACCTGGTTTCACAGCTCTCTCTCTTCAACTCAAGGATTCCACCATGTTCTGCCTGGGTTCTTTCTGATGCCTCAGCCTGGAAACTCTCTCAAGATACGAAGCTGGGAAGTAGGGCTCACTTCATTTTGTTCCGTATCTCAGAGATTCCAGCCCTTGATGGCCTCATATCTTATGGTCTTGCAAACTATCATTTTATATGTTTTTACTGCTTTTTCATTGTTTCGGGTGGGAAAGTAAATTCAATCCCTATGACTCCACCTTGGTCAAAAGCCAAAGTTCTTGAATTCTAATGTGTTTTGTTTTTTCCTATATGGACTTCTGTGTGAATCCTGCAATATTACCTTTCAGCTGAGTGATTCTTTCTCAGGCAATATGTAAATTGTGGATTTTCCTCTGATGGAGTTTTCTTTTCCCTGTGAATGACTACACTTTTTTATTCCTAAGATCACTTTTTGGTTCTTTGTAGTATCTGTCTGTAAATGCTTTATTTTCCCTGGTTGAATCTGATCATTACTGCTGTTTTTAATGGATATATTACTTTTATATTTTTGAAAACCTGAGACATATTTATTTCAACTGGTCCTTAATGTTTCTTATATCTGGAGCTAATTTCCATTGAACTTTTGACTTTATTATCTGACTTTGTGGCATTTGTTTTCTTTCCTGTGATTTGAAATTTTGGTTTCCACACTCTTATTGATAACCAGCCTCTCTGGCTCTCTCTGACTCTGTCTCTCACCTCCTTTTCTGCCTGATAGTTTTGTGACTTTCTCTGTGCAGCTTCCCACATACCCAGTCCAGAACCACATGTTACATGGATGACCTTTTGCCTTTGTCTGGCCGTGTTATTAGAGAATCATAAGTGTGTCACTGAGTCAGTGGTGCTGAGCTCATATATACCTGTTTTCTTCCTTTTTTAAAAAAGATTTTATTTACTTGGAGGCCGGGGAGGAGGGAGAAGCAGACTGCCCGCTGAACAAGGAGCCCAACTCTGGGCTCCATCCCAGGACCCCGGGACCACAACCTGAGTGGAAGGCAGACACTTAACTGACTGAGGCACCTAGATGCTCCCTGTGTTCTGAGTTCTCTGGGTACAGTCTCTAAAGCCATATTTCTAAGTCAGTAAGCGGCTGTTTTAGTCTTGTTTCCCAAGCAAGTTAGTCCTGGGCCAGTCTTAATTTTCAGCCCTGACCCAGGCTTCCTTTCTCTGACACACATGGAGAGACTTATGTTTATCAGTATTCCCCAGGAGCTGGTGGATGCTGCCTCTGTGTATTCCCAGAACCTGACCCAGCCAGCCTCTGCTTTGGTCCTACCCATGACCTTGCATTTGGGTTGCATTTCTTTCTTTCTTCCTTTCTTTCTTTCTTTCTTTCTTTCTTTCTTTCTTTCTTTCTTTCTTTCTTTTTTTAAGATTTATTTGACAGACAGAGATCACAAGTAGGGAGAGAAGAGGCAGAGAGAGGGGAAGGGAAGCAGGCTCCCTGCTAAGCAGAGAGCCCGATGCTGGGCTCGATCCCAGGACCCTGGGATCATGACCTGAGCCAAAGGCAGAGGCTTTAACCCATTGAGCCACACAGGTGCCCCTGGGTTGCATTTCTTGTGCATGGAGATGCTTATCTTATTTTTTATCCTGGCTATGTCTTTTCAATTTTCTTTTTATCTATCTTATCTAAAAATACTATGTATTTGGAGCAGAAGGAAGCCTCCAAGGCAGAACTCCTAATACGATCTTGCCTGAAAGTCTCATCTTCCATTTATTCTTTTCATCTGATACATATTTTTCAACCAGTTATTAAAGGTAGTACTATGCTTAATTGAGAAAATTTTTCTACCTTTTTCTTTTAAATTAGAATCTAGGCTTATAATCTCTGGTGGTGTTACAGCCACCCACTTGGGCATCATGTTTAGGCAGGAGACCTTTATCACTAGAAAAGAAATTTCAAGCCCTCTCTTGAAACACCTACTAAGTTTTCCTTTTCTCTCAGAGGTACTGGTTTATAAAATATAAAACAGAGATGGTCATTATTAATTATAAGTTTTCAGTAAGTTTAGAAGACTAGTTTCATCCATTTCTCCAGGTTCTCTATTATAATTTCTCACTCAACTAACTCCAGTAGAGTAGGACACTACACTATAAACACTGTGTATCTTTATAATTCATACACATACACACGCACACATGCACACACACACAATGGGTATATTCATGTGAGAGAGAGGGAAAAAAAGAAAAAAGAGAAAGACAGGAAGACAGGGAGGGATGAAGGGAAGTGGAAGAAGAGAGGGAGAGAAAGAAAGGGAGGGAATAGCATTCTTCCTGTCTAGGGAATGGTAAGAGTTTTATATAAATGCACATCTTTCAGTTCATGCTAACAACTTACTAGTTATCAGCTGATATTTTTGGTTCTGTTATTTCCAAGTAAGAGTTAGTGTTGTCCTCTTAGAAACTAAGAGTTCATGACTATTCACTATTTCTACCTCCTCTACCTTCTCTTCAACTTTGGAGATTTTTTCTTTTGAGCTATCGCAACATCCATTGGGAATGCATTTGCTCTCTCATACTCTCCGCAATATGTTGGGGAACACTTCTCTCTTATATACCATTTTCCCGAGGTTTTTGTGATGAAAGAGTTATCATCCTTAATCCTTGGATCAATAGAGGCTACACATTTCACAAGCTAAATGAACAAAGTAATCAACTTCCCCAAATTACACTGCTTTATAGATCAAAGAAAAATAGGAAACTTTTCATCGATCTTTCTACCACGTTCTTCATGAAAGCCTGACATTTGCCCTCCCCTTGAGGTTAATCACTATTCTCTCCACGTGTACTTCTGCAAAGAAATAACTTTTAACTTATATTTTCCCTTCTTTTAGAATTTTGCTTCCCTTAAAGTTGACATTAAATTCTACTTTTTGAAGTAGTGAGATTAATGGGATTAAGTAGCGGTATGTTAATTGCCTCCTTATTAAAAAATTGCAACGCAGTAAAAAATGAGTAACTTGAGAAAATTTATACTGGAATTTTTTTTTGAGGACTAGTTATGAGAAATATTCTAATTTTACTGGACAATTAATTGCTTACATTCGCCCCTCTTCAGTAATTGCAGTAATTTCATATTTACCCCAGTGACCAAATCATCTTAATGCTTTGGTAATACATACATAGAATTTTCTACGCAGGTGGCTATAGAATTTCCCCTAAGTTTGGAACAATATATCTAACAGATAAGAAGGTATATTTATAATCTCTTGATGATGGGGTATGTTATTATCCCAGAAATTCATCTACAGCTCCTCTAACATCTTACAGAATTCTAGGTAAAGTAGGTATGTGGATGATAGATGATTATAGGAAAATTAGATACTACAATAGGGGAAAAATAGCATATAGATAACACACACGGACAGAGACAAGTAACTCCCATTGTTAGTGAGATTATCAGAAGAGTGGTTCCAAGGAGATATTGCAGACTGGATTCCCCAGGTTACAAATTCTAAGATGGAGAAGAACATGTAGGGAATTCATTAGAGAGTACTTTTGGGATGGAGACTTGTGGCAGGGAAAGGGATGAAGTGGAAAGAGGCAGAAGGAGAAGGTGAGATGCAATATAGTCTCAGTGGAGGCTTCGACCAATTCTGCAGACCACCATGACTCGCCAGTTTTCCCAAGTTGGGGCAGGCGGAAGGACTGCTCTTTCAAACTCCTGGTGGACCGGTCACTGCAAGTGTACAACCCCAGGAAGGGGCATGCCCTTGGATACAGTGCCTCTTTTTCACCCAGGAAGTTCCTCAAGAGGAATTATACTGGGCATGGAGCCTGATGCAAGGCTCAGTCCCACAATCCTGAGATCATGACCTGAGCCAAAATCAAGTCAGTCACTTAAACAACTGAGCTGCCCAGGCTTCCCTCTGAACTGTTTTTATGCCTAAAATAAAACCTGTACTGCATGGGTTTAGCAAAAGCTTGGAAACTGAGAACATTAGTATACTTGAATACAGGGCTGCACAATTCAAATTCATTCAGTGCATTCATTCAAATGCCATTCTGTTGTCTTTTGTTTTGCATTGTTTTTGCTAAGATGTTATTGCCCTCTGGCTACTTTTGAGATATTTCTCATTAGCACTGTTTTTCTTACCATTTGATTCCGGATGAGACTTGGTGTGTTTATCTCTGTATTGATCCCGCTTGTAGCTCTGAATTCCTCAGATAGCTGGGCTTACTATTTTCAACCACTGTTTCTTCAAATGTATTTTTTAGGGGTGCTTGGGTTCCTCAGTGGGTTAAATGTTCGATCCTTGATCTCAGCTCAGGTCTGGATCTCAGGGTCATGAATTCAAGTCCTGTTTAGGGATCCACTCTGGGCATCAAGCTCACTTGAAAATAAACAAACTAGGGGCACCTGAGTGACTAAGTTAGTGGAGTGTCCAACTCTTGATTTTGGCTCAGGTCCTGATCTTAGGGTCCTGGGATCCAGCCCAGCATTGGGTTCCAGGCTTGATGTGGAGTCTGCTTAGGATTCTCTCTCTGCTTCTGTAAACCCCCCATTTGCCCCCCACCCCATTTGTGAGCTCTGTCTCTAAAATAAATAAATAAAATCTTTTAAAAAATGTATTTTTTTTTCTGCCCCCAATCTTTACCTTCTCTGATTTCAGTTCTCCATTTGCTTGTTTGTTAGGACACTTAATATTATCCTGCCGGCCACTGGAGCACTGTCCATTTCTAAGCCTTTTATCTCCTCTGACCTTCCATTCGAATGGTTTATGCAGCCTGGTGTGCAAGTACACTAATGTTCTCTTCTCAGTTTCTAAGCTGCTGCTAAGCCTATCCAGTACATGTTTTATTTCAGGTATAAAAATAGTTCAGAGAAAAACCTGAGCAGCTCAGTTGTTTAAGTGACTGACTTGATTTTGGCTCAGGTCATGATCTCAGGATTGTGGGACTGAGCCCTGCATCAGGCTCCATGCTCAGTGTGGAACCTGCTTAAGATTCTTTCTTTCTCTTCCCTCCTCTATTTTCTTCCTTGCCCCACCCCCAATTTTATATATATATATATATAGTTATAGTTATATAGTTATATATATAGTTTTATATATAGTTATATAGTTATTTATATTTATATTTATATTTATATATTTATATATATTTCAGAGACTTCCATTTTGTTCTCTTTGGTTGATATTTTCCCCATTAATATCTCATATTGTTCATTCAACATTTTATATTTTTCTCTCAAAGAATGGAACTAATTTATAAGCTCAGTTTTAGAGTCCTGGTCAGCTAATTTCATCATCTCTGTTATTTACAGACTATTTCTGTTGACTGAATTTTTTCTTGTTTAGGTCATTTTTTGCCTGCTCCCCCAAGCGTCTAATATTTTTTTAAAAAATTATACTGGACATTATAGATGCTATGTTGTTGAGCTTCTGAACTTTCACGGCCTTCCTTAATGAAGTGTCGAGTCTCATCTGAGCGAGGAGTTGGTTTGATTGTTGGTCAGACTGGTCGTCTTTCAGGCTTGTTACCAACCTTTATTCAGATGTGCCCAGAGTAGCCTTTGGTTTAGGACTAAATTAGTCTAATCTTTCTGACATGTCTGCTGAATGCCTAGCCTTGTTCGACGACTTCTCTCAATCTTCTCCGGTGTGAGGTTAGACTACTTCCAGCCCTGGGCTCCCTTTGGTGGTTGTTCATTTCATAATGACCTTTCCCTGGTCTTGTGGAGTCTTGGTCTGCAAATACACAGCTTCCAATTCATACAGAGCCTAGAGTCTAGAGGCTCACTGGTGCTCCTGTGCAGATTTCCAGAGCTCCTCCTCTTGACAGCTGCCCCCTGCACTTGTCCTACCAAAGCCAGCTTCCTCAGGAGCTTTGATTTTGATACATCTCCATCTCAAGGACACTGTTGTACTCTGGGATGCTCTTTCATGTGCCATAATCCAGAAAGTGAATGAGGCAGAAAGTCAGGAAGCTGGCAGGGGTCACCTCATTTGTTCATCTTCTCTTGGGATCAGGGATCCTGTATTGTCTATTTTCTAACCCCTACAAAGGAATTATACATTTTGTAATTTTGCGATTTTTTTTTATGGCAGGAGAGGTGTTCTATCATAGCTGAAAGTAGAAACAAGCCATGTAAACATCATTAAATGAATGATATATCTGATGATTTGCAAAATGATTTCTATTATCACAGTCCTCATAGAATAAATTATTTTATTGTCACTTAAGTTTTTTATTTGCAAAGTACTATATAGATAGACAGATAGATACAGATACAGATATACTGTATATGGGATACTTTCTTGAATACTTTTTGACCATTTACTCCCATTAGTAGCCAGACTCACTCAAAAAATTATATTTCCCCTTAGCACTAAGCATTATGCCATATTTTCCATAATATATCTACATGCAACCATAGTTATTTTATATAGTGGTATAAACTAAGAGTATTTTTTCCTATGTTAATGTTATTTTTTTAATTGCTTTTATTATTTAACAATTTTTATATTTTACCAAAAGAAGTTTTATTTCATTTAGTTACTGAAATTGATTTCCTCAAAATGTGGTTATCAAGAGCCATGGGTTGTATGCCTCCTAAGTGTTAGCAAGTATAATACCTGAGTACATATTCTCATATTCATTCTCATAAGTATGAGTATGCAGCTTAAGGTAAGATTAGACCTCATCTTTAGAACTACTGGTATTCTTCGAACTCTGAACTTTTTAACGCAAAAGACAGTTTAGAGTTGTATATAATTGGTTTTTGTTTCATTTATAATCTACTCAAACAAAACCTCACATGAGGAATTAATAAATCGTTACTTTTTTTTCCTATGATTTTTAGTTGAAGAATTCATGGTAAATTGATCAGCCCTCAGCCAATTAGACTTTGACTAATAAGATCTAATTGAGGAATTATGAAGACATTTGCTCAGGAGAAAATGAGCACATAATTGCACTATAAAGAGGTTAGAGTATCAATGTTACCCAGCTGGAAGAATATTAGTTGAAGTCCCAGTGGCATCTATCAAGGACATTCCATAATGTATCTATAGAATGTTGCACTGCTAAGGCCAATTGAAAGATGTGGCATAATCCATCGTCAATTGTAGAGCTTCAACTCTAAATATCCATTTTCCTCTCTTGCCTCGACCTTCTTCAGGTGCTGGGGGATGGTCTCCATCTGACAGTGACCATTATCAATGGCTTCAGGTTGACTTTGGCAATCGGAAGCAGATCAGTGCCATTGCAACCCAAGGAAGATACAGCAGCTCAGACTGGGTGACCCAGTACCGCATGCTGTACAGTGACACTGGGAGAAACTGGAAGCCCTGTCATCAGGATGGGAACATCTGGGTGAGTCATTGTCAGAAAGGCAAACACAGAACTGAGCGGCCGATTTGTGACCCCAGCCCCTCCAAGTCCTGGCTCGCAGTCTGGGGAGGTGAAGGTTGGGTGTGGCCTGCCTGAAGGTTGATCGTTCCATTTTTCTTTCTTGTCTTTGTGTTTGTGTTCTCTGGTGCTTGCTGACAAAGAAAAGAAATGTGAGTGAAGCCCAAAAAGTGGGGAAATGGGTCTGAATTCCAGTGCACCCTGCCCCAGCCCCTGCCGTTCCTAAGTGGCAGAAATGAAAACCTTTATCTTGCAAAGTGGATATGCCCTTTCCCTGGTTTCTGGTATATTTCACAGAAAACAACATCTCCTAATAAAACTGTGGAGACCTGCGGGAAAAAAGTTAGATAAATAATTTAATGATAATAGAATAGTAGAATTTCTTTGAACACAACATTTCAAGTTAATATATTTTTGTCTGGAGTACAGATCTGAAATGGTACAAATTGTACCAAAATACTGGACCGTGAGTTAATGAAATAGAAAGAAAAAAAATTCCTGACTTAGGTTTTCATTCCTTATTCTCTCTCACTCTTACTTGCCTCAGACTGTTTCTGTTGAAGATATTTAGTTGAATCTTTAAAGGACAACATGTGAAAAGGTCTACTGCCAATAGGGCTTGGATGAACTGACAGGCACTGGGCAGGGGGCCGTGTACTCTGAAACATTTTACTTCCTGCCAGAAGCAAGTTCATTTTTTTATTTTGCTTTAATCCAGGACTGTTCAGATGAAGTACTGTTCACTGTGCTACTGACCATTTATGTATAAAGTGAAAAATAAGGTAGAAAAAACGGTTTTCTTTTAAAGAAAAACCAAATGGAAGACCAGCGATAGCTCTGGTGCACATCAGGTACCACACTGAACATCTCCTCCCTAAACAGTTTTAAATGTTTCAAAATATTACTGGTCTTCACTCTGAGGTATATGCACTTGTCAATATTTACCTATTCAAAGCCATAAGGAAGCCATTCATTCACTCATTCATTCATTCTTGTTGATTGAACAAATAGTTTCCTCTGCCTGCAGTTTCTATCCAAGGTTAAGGTCAGTGGGTCTCAATCTGGGCTATCCGTTTGAATAACCTAAAGAACTTTTAGAGAATAAGGATTCCAGGTACACCCAGATCAATTAAACTGAATCATAGAAGTAGAAATTAGATGAATGATAATGATAACTTTTTTTGAAGACAGATCTTCAACTCAGGTAAAGTATTGAAATTATGAGAATATAATTTAGAGAAGAAGGAGGAATGATATATGACAAGAAAAGAAATGTCCCATATCATATATTGTATATAATTATTGTATTAGTGGTTTAGACCCTTATTACAGTTCTGTATTCATTTTATTCTTTTATTATGAGAGAAAAATAGTTTAAACCATTCACTCTAAAAATACCTGTTAAATTGGAAAGTTGTGTGTATCCAATCAAGGATTCAGCACCCTTGAATAAATTCATTTAAATACTAGATTTTGAGGAATCTACCTTAGTTTAATTATTTTGAAAAACATCCATAACCAAAATCAGGTAAAGCCATCAATTTTAAACAAGAAGAGAAAAGAAGAAGGAGTAAGAGGATGTTCACTTTTTAAGCTGTGTCCTTCATAGTATTAGGTAGAGCACTAGGAATTTTCAGCTGGATCAGGGCCCACTCTTAGAGAATTTATATTTTAAAAATCCTCAAGTAATTTTTGTGGGTTGACAGAGTTTAGAGCTCCTAGTTTGGGTAGGTAGTCATTTCTACAGAAGTATCCATTGATCATAACTGTCCTGTAAAATCAGGATATAATGTTCTGGTAATAAAAGGGCCTCCAGTGGCACCTCAGGGACTCTTTAGGTTAAGTATCTGTCTCTTGATCTCGCATCAGGTCTTGATCTGAGGGCATGAGTTCAAGTCCTGTGTTGGGCTCTATGTTGGGTAAGGAATCTACCTTAAAAAAAAGTCCTCCAGAGTTGTTCTTTAGGAATAACTTTTATCAAGCCATGATTGTAGGACAAAAGCAGTTGTATATTGAGATGGATAAGCTATAGGAAGCAGGGAGAAGGGATAATGTCTCTTTATGGAAAGTCTTCATCTTACAATTAAGATGATTCAAAGTCTCAAGCCCAATTTGTAGGAAAGTGATTTTCAACTGTGGACATACACTAGAATAACCTAGAGGGCTTTAAAATATATGGATGTCTGGGTCCTACCCCCAAAGATTTGGTTTAGTTGGTCTGTGGTACAGCCTAAGCATAAGGATTTTAAAGTTCCTCAGGTCATTGTAACATACAGCCAACTTGGGGAACCATATTTTAGTTTGTTTTTTTGGCCCATAGGTAAGGTGGGCATAGAGGAAGTTTATTGTGAGACACAAACAAATAATAGAAAATTAGAAAAGACCTTCCTCAAACTTTAGCAGAGAGAAAGAGATTGACCAAATAGACCAATCAACTGTGAGTAGACAATTAAGGCTCAGATCACAAATGCTTCCAGTAGAACATTCCTTATTTTCTAACTCTCTTAAAAGCAGATTAACATGTTGGTGATATTATTTGAGGGCTACAAACCAGACTCCAAAAAATCTTCCACATTTCCTTTTTTGTGAGGCTTTCATCGCATGAGTGAGAGTGTCAAATCCTCTCCTATCACAATGCACGAAAGTAGTAATACAGACAGCTGATAAAATGCAGAGGCCTTTGGGCTTTAAGTTACTTATCAGATACTAAGCAGTTAAGGATAGTTCATTCTGACTAAATACAGAGACATAAGTTCAAAGAGCTGAGAAAGGTCGAATTTTCTGGGGTGACTTAGGACTCTCTGGGTTTACATAAAATGCCAGGCGTGGAGTGAGAGAGATAGGACCGCACAATGGAAATAATCACACACATTGAAGGTAGGCTTCATCTCCAGGCACAGCTCTCTGCCTTTTCCATGGTGTTAAGGATGTATATTCTGTTTTCTCCCATTCTGGTGTTCCTTTTGTTTCTTCCTTTCAAATCCTATCTTTTTCATTAAAAATAAGTATGTGATGAGTGATTATTTCTAGATGAAACTGTAGTGAACCAATTATGAAATTTCAGAAATCAAAACAAGTTTGAGATACAAACTACATACTGTGAAATGTTTTATTTTTAGTGCCACTAAGCCTACAATATAATGATTACATTCCTTTAATAACCTATGACAGAAATGGTTTAACCCTCATTCATGTGAAAAATAGTCCCTTGGTTTGATATATTATAAAAGAAATAAAACTCACTGTTGTCTAAAAATTCTTGAGTACTTTAGAGATTGTTTTAACATGCGTTAAATGATTAAAATTTAGCATTCTCAAGTCTTGACCAAAAAATACACTTTGGACATAAGTTTGTGAAAAATGTAATTAAATATTAAATTTTCTTTTAATCCAACCACTGTTTAAGGTAATGTATATTGCACTTAAGTAAAAGAGATTCCTGGAGGTGCCTGGTTGGCTTAGTTAAGAATCTGCCTTCAGCTCAGGTCATGATCCTGGAGTCTTAGAATCCAACCCCGCATTGGACTTCCTGCTCATTGAGGACTCTGCTTCTCCCTCTCCCTTTGCCCCTCTCCTGCTCATGCTCTCTCTGTCTTTGTCTTTGTCTCTGTCTCTTTCTCTCTCAAAAAAAAAAAAAAATAGGTAAGATCTTTTAAAAAGAAAAAGATTTCTGACATAGATTCAGATGGCTGTTTGATGGACAGCACTCTGTATGGTGGGAAGTTTCAGATAGCCAAAAAACGTTTAAGCTGATACAGTTACAAAGATGTTTACCCTACCCATTCCTAAAATGATTGATTACCTGAAAAGAAGGCAAAGCAATGGAAATTCAATCACTTAAGTGTTGCTTTTAACAAATGCCAATGGTATTCTTTCTATAATTATAGGAGGGATGGACAACACAACTAATTTTATTATAAAATTGTTATTAAACATCCATATGGAGATTCTGACTTATTTTATGACAATTGAATAATGTTAAAATAAGTTAAAAACAAAGCATGTGAACGAGAAATTGTGACAATTGGATTTTAGAAGATTTTAAAGTCATTAATCTGACTTTAGAATATGACTGTGAAATGATAATTGCTCTTGAAAATATTCCTGAAGAATGGTTTAACTGAATATTTCATACTAAAAGATGTGATGGCTAAATGTGCTTAACCAGTCAAACCTTCTCATTCCTCATTGATAATAGGAGGCATAATAGAATTCTTTATACTTTATCCATAATGCCATCTCCTTCTGACAGAATTTTCTTTCTAATGGAGAAGAAAAATCTGTGCAGATTGGTAAAATTGCCCACACCCCTGAGAAATCATTGCGTTTACGTAGTCCAGAAAATCGAATTTGCATACTGCTCTTGAGTTGTTTTCTGGTTACCTAAATATATCTGTAGGACAGACAGGTAATATTCTGTATGAGCATTTCTTATCGAAAGTCCATTCAGCATCACATTAAATAATTCCAGCAGATTTTTGCTATGAGGCTGCATTTAGTTTTGCTTGGGAAATTCAATTACCCGTTTTTGAATGCAGATATTGGGAGCCAAAATAGGCACTTGAGGTATTAAGAGTGAATGCCTTCTTTACCTTCCATTATTGTTTTGCAGAATAGTAACATACCACAAATTTACCTGTACTGTAAATGTAGGTTTTCTTCTTCTTTTTAAAATTTTTTTATTAAATGATGAGCAAATGCTTATATATTCCTAATGACATTTTAAATTGGTTTTTATCCCTTTCATTCATAGTAGGCAGGTATCAAACTGGGATCAGTAACTGTTGAATATATTAACTGGAGAATCCCACAGAACAGAAATGTTTCTAATATTTAAATTACACCATTACATATTTATCAATATAGGATAGAATATAGGAATATATGAGTTCATAGTCTCTAAGCAATATTAAATAGAATATTAATTTACTAGATAGCATAAAAACCTGGATCACGTACATGCTTTTTTCCATACACATACTCACACAGAAAACTTCATTTTTTCTAACAAATTTGAAACATTTAAAAAAGCTGAAAAGCAAATAATAGCAGATAAATGCATTAAATTCTTTGTTTTTCTGAATATCAAATCAATAGCTTGACTATATCTTCTCTACCTCCTTTTTAACCACGTATCTTAGCAACTTGTATCTAAATAAAAAAAGTTCCTAAAATGTGTTTGTAGGTTAACATACAGCCAGGTGTCCAGAAAGTGAAACCAACAATATGGATTCAAAAGGCCTGAATTCGGGGCGCCTGGGTGGCTCAGTGGGTTGGGCCTCTGCCTTCGGCTCGGGTCATGATCTCAGGGTCCTGGGATCGAGCCCCGCATCGAGCCCCGCATCGGGCTCTCTGCTCAGCGGGGAGCCTGCTTCCCCCTCTCTCTCTGCCTGCCTCTCTGCCTACTTGTGATCTCTCTCTCTGAGATCAAATAAATAATTTTTTTAAAAAATTAAAAGGTCTGAATTCAAGTATCTGGGTTCATATATTTGGGTTATGAACTTGGGGAAGTCACTTTGTACCTCCCATTCCTAATCTGAGAAATGAGAATAATGCCTCTTAGGAGAGTTACATGAGATTATGTAAGTAAAGAAATTTTGCAAGTTATGAAGATTTAGAAACACGTATGTTATCAATAGCCTATATTAGAAGCATTCCGCAAAATTAGTAGCATTCTAGTTTGTATTCAAAACCAGGGCCATAATTCTTTTCAGTGAGAATAGTCTGTGATGATAATTTTCAGAGAGTTTAGTCCCTGTCTATCCTTTTCAGATGCATTCTATCTCTGTTTCCTCTTATTCATGATTTAAAATATCTGAAAATACTTTAGGCAAAGAAAACGTGACTTAAGTGGGAAGGGGAATGTGGACAGACCTCTGGCGTATCTTCCCATCAACAAATGGAGTGGCCGTTTGTAGACAGTGCAGAGCAAGCTGGCACGTAAAGCGTGGCTAGTAGTCCTAGCTCTGTGCCAAGTGCCTTTGCAGTGCTTGTAACAAATTATTTGTTACCATAATGATGGCCATGTGTCCAATGAGCCATGAAAGGGGAGATTGCTTAAAAAATGAATGGATTATTCTGTCCTATATTTTCAACCATTTGTTGTAGTGGTTGCACTAATTTTCCGAATCACTTCAAAATCTGTTCCAGTTATAAATGTAAAACATAACTATTTCACAGTTCAATAGTATACTTAGATTCTTTCAAACAAACCTAGAATTTTTCCCTGCCTTTGAAACTGAGGAAGATAACCATCCCTCTTGCTTGCTCATGTTGTCTTTTATCAGTTGATAACATTCCTGTCCTCACGTAGGACGCTGATGCACTAAGTTTTTGCCAATAGATGGGAATTTCCCTAATTTGTTTATGTATGCGCATGCATTGTGGCTGCAATCACTTGTTTGGGGAAAGGCACATTCAAAACAATTTTATGGATAACTCATTGAGAAATAAGGCACATCAGAATAATCTGCATTAAACCATTTCTAAAATGACCCTCGATATAAATGGGATAAACATCTTTAGGACTTGTATAGAAAAAAAAAATGATTTCCGGGTGCATTTAGAATAAGCTTCTTATTTCTGTGAAATACATTTTTCTGTTTACACCCCTCTTAGGCTGGGCGATATTTTTAAGATCTCATGAATTTTAATAAGTTGAGTGGATATTCCAGATCCTTTTGCATATACTATAATGCCTCTAGGAGTGAATTTTGATCACCTTTCTAAATACACATTTGTATTGTGAAATTCTCATTTTAAGAGGTCGTAGGATTTTGTCCTGCATCAATTTGTGAGCCATTCAATATTCTACACATATACACATATTTAAGAACCATTCTAGCCAATGTGGTTATGTGTTTCATTTTTTTTTTTTTTTCCCCAAAAATCTGGAAGGTAAAAGTAAGACGGTATTAATAGTAGTGACATACACTGTTAGGTAAAGGAAAATGATATGATCTTATATGTTATGGCTTCTGACTTTCAGCAGTATATGATTCTTCACAGTGTAGTGTATTTTTCATATATGAGTTAAGATAGGATATATGTAGTCATTGTTCTGAATTTTTAAAAGTATATTGGATTGTTTGAAGGCCAATCTGAAAGAGGAAGTGTTCTCATTAAGCATCAAGATATCAAAAGATGGGGGCGCCTGAGTGGCTCAGTGAGTTAAGCTTCTGCCTTTGGCTCAGGTCATGATCTCAGGGTCCTGGGTTAGAGCCCCCCATCCTGCTTTCTGCTCCGTAGGGAGTCTGCTTCCCCCCCAACCCCCGCCACCTCTCTGCCGGCTTGTGATCTCTCTCTGTCAAATAAATAAAATCTTTAAAAAAAACAAAAAAGGTATCACCAGATGTTTTATTTTGCTTTGGACTCAAGTAATGGAGATACTATTTTTCCTATTAGACCAAGGTGGGCTTTAGGTGACATCAGGCTAAATGAATCCAAGTGAATGCAAATTTATAGAAGGTGTTTGGAGATAGTTACCTGAAAATATCTTGAATGATAATGATGGATAATGTGACTTGTGATGAGTGTCTCTTCTCCACTTAGAGGAAGTTAAAGGAATAACAGTATGTCTCTATGAGGGAAAGGAGACGTCATAAATCCTGCTCCTATACGGCTGCAGGACCCTGAGAGGCAGAGAAAGTAGCTGCTCACTGGTGTGCTCTGGAATTGAACCACTTTTCACAGACATCTATGTGACTGTGGGAGATTTCTTGGCCTTTCTGTATTTAAATCTCCTCACCTCTACAATACAGCTAATAATACTACTTACTTCTTTTACCTCAATAGAGATTATTGGTATTAAATTAACAGCCATGTGAAGAGCTTAGGACAATGCCTGGCGCATATTAACCACTCAGTTATCATTATATTATATAAATTTGTGGCTTCCAGATGCATTGCTATAATATTGGATTGGATCTGTCCTTGAAAATTCAAAATAGCCTGTTACTTTCACTATATAACAGCTTTTCTGTATTAACATATTGGCATGTGTATTGTATTACATCTGTGCTTCTCAGCCTGAAATGACTAATAACTCATTTTTAAGTATAATTGAGGATGCTAATTTAATTTATGCCATTTGAATCATGATCCTATTAATTGTCACGTGGTGTCTCATGCATCGCAGTACAAATTGTGTCTGGGCGGTTCTTTTTTTTTAAGATTTTATTTATTTATTTGAGAGAGAGAAAGAGCGAGCAGGAGCTGGGGGAGGGGCAGAGGAAGAGGGAGAAGCAGACTCCCCGCTGAGCAGGGAGCCTGACATGGGGCTCGATCCAGGACCCCAGAATCAAGACCTGAGCCAAAGGCAGAGTTCTAACCAACTGAGCCACACAGGCACCCCTGGGCAGTTCTTTCAGATATGTTTCTTTATTAAACATCAGTGAAAATATGACCATGATGCTTTCATTAGACTTAGTTTAATAAATTCACATTTATTAACTTTGGAAATCCAGGAAATAACCTGTTTTTGTCTGCAGTCCTCCTCCACATCTTCTTAGGGTAACTCAAAAGAGTAAGATATGCAGATTACAAAACAGACTTATAAGTATTAGCTAAAACAGATTATGCTGCTTAGCCATGAAAGTGGAAAGAAAAGGCAGGCAGAGTGAGAGACCACTCTGAATGCCGGGTTCCTGAGATACGTCCAGATTAGCAGCAACGGCATCACCTGGGACCTTGTTAGAAATGCAGACTCTCAGGGAGCCACCCCATCCCTTTAAAATCAGAATATACCTTTTAGCAATATTCACAGGTGATGCATGTATATGTTAAAGAGAGAGTATGTTGTTTTTCATTTTTGAGGAGCTCTTAGAGAGGAAGAAGATTTAGAGTTGGCCCCTGAGTCTCCAAACCAGAAGGCAGAATTAGAATTAGAATTTGCAGTGCAGGAGGGTGGGGGGATGGGTGAGCCTGGTGGTGGGTATTAAGGAGGGCACGAATTGCACGGAGCACTGGGTGTGGTGCATAAACAATGAAGTGTGGAACACTGAAAAAAATTAAATTTAATTTAAAAAAAAAAGAATTTGCAGTGCAAATTGCAGGCAGACTTACCATGAAAAGAGCATAAGCTTTGATGAAAAGGCACTTACTGAGCACCTACTGTTTACTGAGGGTTGGAGATAAACCAGATACAGTCACTGCCTTCTAGGGGTGAAAAATCTAGAGGTTGTGCTAAGTATATAAATTTATAATTTTATTTTATGACTATAGGTGTCCTAATGGACAGAGGCTTGCCCAGGTTGTCCTAGGAACACACACAGGTACACACACACACACACACACGCCTCATTCAGAGTGGTTGAGCGTCATGGTCAACCAAGGTTTCTTGAGTTGCTAAGAAGGTGAGGAACTGGTGATATAGACAAGAGAAGCAGATGAATCTTCTACTGAAACAGATAGGAATGGATAGTAAGACATTATATGTCATCATATCTTTCCCAATTTTCTTATCACAAACGTGTAAAAATCTGAACTTTCTTTAAAATTTGGCAATCTAAAGGATTAGATCATAATGTTGAAGTTATATCATGTAACTATCCAATGTTGAAAGAGCATTGGTGTCTTCTAGGGCCCATCTCTGTAATACTCACAATGCAGAGTTCACTGCCAAGCACATAATAGATGCTCCCGAGTGTACAACTGAGCTGAAGTACCTCATTCTGGAGATAAATGCACTGAAGTTAAGAGACGTGATATTACTTATACTTGAGCTACAAATCCAGTTACACTGACCCCAGTACTCAATAGGGAACCAAATGCCTATTTTTGGTTTGTCAAGAAGCATTCTTATTATAATAACCACTTGCTTATTTTGGCTAAATGAAAACAATTTGACTATACACAAGATTTCTAGAATGAGATAGCACAGGCTCTGGCGCTGGGCTTCAAATGCTTTGTTCCCAACACTTAGTAACAGTGAATGTTTAACCATGTTCATCAACCGTTCATAGACCTTAGTTGCCTTAGCTGTAAAGGGGATAAAATAGTATCTATCTTGTGGGGTTTTTGTGAGTTGGATGAATTAATCAAATTGCTTGGAACAGTGCACCATATATATATATATATATATATATATATATATATATATATGCTCATCTTATCGTCCTCTCATCTCATTCCCTCCTAATTGTTTATCAGCATTATTATTACTATTATCATTTATAATTATAGAACACTGTATTAAAAGCAGTTTAAAGACCTCAAGTGAGTAGTCTCAATGAGCCTTTCCTCAAAAACTCTAAAATCAAGTTATGAGGACAATGGCTGTAAGTAAAGCCTGGTCATGTTGGGCAGCTCTCACTATACATGTGCCCCTGGTGACCCTGAAGTTGTCTGTACCCTTTGTCACTTACATGGCCAATTTTTCCAAGTAATTAATTTAGTCAATGTTGACTTTGAGAAAGAACTGATAGAATCTTAAAATGTCTTGGCAAATAAATTTGGATTGCTTGAATAAACTAGCTTAATTATAGGCTGTATTATCACGCTGGCAGAAAGATGTGTTGGTAAGCTGTCTGACCAGTTCACTCAGTTACCATCAGTGACTTTTTGGGAGTGTCGGGGGGGAGTAAAGTATAGACTTCTACTTCTAGAAAAATTGTATCACTCTTCCAAATGAAAAGGTTATTTGAGATAAACATCTGTTTTTCTCCCATGAATTTCACGGGTGTGTTTTGATGAGACAGTGAGTCTACTATTGTTATTGCCATTTGAATGGTTTCCCACCTTATTAAAAGGCAACCGTAGTGAAGTCTGCAAAAACCGTCCTGTCATTCGGCAGAGCCATGCAGAACACTACCTGCACGAATTAATAAATAGTAAGGGCCAACCAGCATAGTTGAGGGTTCATTAAGTGTTTGATACGCTTTAATCTAATTTAATCTCCAAATAACTTAAATGATGGAGATTATTGATATTACTAAGCCCATCTCGTAGATGCAAATTTAAGAAGTTAGAGAAGGTAGTGCATTCCCTGGAGCACATGGTGAATTGGCAGTGGAGCTGGGCCTGGAGTCCTGGGCTAACTAAAGACACCTTCACCACCACACTCCCCGTCACCATGGCTCCCCTCAGCTCTCTCTCACAGTAAGCAAGAAACGTTCTGACCACCACATTTTAACTGTAATGTGAGGCACATGCATGAAACGGTATAGGTATACACCACACCATTCTGTGTACAAGGTTGGGAGTCACATTGGATTAAGAGCCCAATCTCCCCCAATGTGACCTCATCTTAACTACTTACATGTGTGATGACCCTGTTTCCAAACAAGGTAACAATTTGAGGTACTGGGAGTTAGGACTTCAACTTGTGAATTTTAGAGGGTTTCAAGTCAACCAGCAACACATAACTTTTAGGAAAGCACTTTATAAAGTTAAGCCATTAAAACCTATTTGTTACCACTGCAGGACTGATAGTGTTGTGTAGGTGCCTGAGTGGCTCAGCTGGTTAAGGGTCTGCCTTTGACTCAGGTCATGATTCCAGGGTCTCACGTTGGGCTCTCTGCTCAGGGGGAAGCCTAATTCTCTCTCTCCTCCCCTCCTGTGCTCTCTTTCACTATCTCTGTCTCTCTGTCTCAAATCAATAAATAAAATCCTAGAAAAAATGGCCTCAGTGAGAAAGACAGTGGCTTCTGAGAGGAGTTGTGCAACTGTCCTAAAAAACTCAGGGAAGATGCCTGGGTCAAACCATCAGAGACTGGTTGCTGAGTACTTACATGGTTCTCTGCATTTTGTTTACAAGCAAAACTTGAAAGAAACATTTTCAGAATCCTTCTCTCCCAGTTGGCAAATGAGCCAAAGACGCTTTTGGAAACCATGCAAACAGAGTGAACCAACCCCTCACTGTACCCCATGAAAAGATGATTGCCTTTAAAAAGTGCCCAAGTTTTCAGCCTCACATACCACTTTATTCTGAACTAAAGGCCATAAACACCATTTGACACTATAGACATCATTTAATTCCTTGGGATATAATATTAATTAAAAACCAGATTCTGGAAAACATGCATTCTAAGGAATTATTGGCATTTCTTCTATCAGGGGGAAAAAAAAAGAGCTCTCCCCAAAATAAAATACCTTTCTCCAGTTGAAACTTGAGATGTAATTGCTAATTCCATTTGGATTATAATAGTCTCTATCTGAAAACAACGGGTTTCATTAGTTGCCCTCAGGAGTCTTCAGAGAAGGTTAAGAAACACAGCCCCCTGATCTCAGATACGAAAGAAGGGCAGGGCAGAGGTCCTGTTTATCTCAGGCACTCAGTGATCCCCATTGTTCATTCTGTTCACAGGGCAACTGTCCTGTTTGTGTATTTCTCAGTTTTGTTACAGTATGCAAAGTGGAAAATAGAGCTGTATAGGATGGCCTAGAGCAGCAGAAAAAGACAAATTTATCATAAACTGATTCAGGCTGTTTGCATTCAGCCTGGCACAAACAAATATTTGATAACAGAACTGAAAAAATACGTAAGTTTCCTTTCCTTTGAAAGGATTTTGTGATTGTAATACTGGAAGATATTTCCACTGGGTTTGTCCTCATGACTTGCTAGATAGTAAGGTCAGTGTATGGTTAAATATCTATAATTTGACAGTTTTATTCCTGGAATAGTAATAGATGGAAGTTACATTTTAGCTTTATGTATCATATGCAGCAATGTCAATATGTCCGTTTTTAAGTTTCAAGTCAAAGACTGAAGAAATTACTAAGAGAATTTTATGTTTGGACCCAGAGTAAGTGATAATGAAATAAAACACACACAGAGACACATACCCGTCCTCAACCCCTACAAAAAATAACTCTTAATCTTCCCCTAAGTTATATAAAATCTGTGGTAATTAATAGAACCAAATCTATCTTTCACTGGATTCTGTTGAAGTGCAGAAGCATTCAACATTTGACTAAGATCAAACACCACTGCTCATACTAACTGCCATTCACTGAGTCCTGACTTGATGAGGAATTTCTGTGTGAAATGCTGTAACAAGAGCCTGAAAAGTAAGGGACCAAGTTTGGCCCTTGATTCCTGTGTCCCCCTAATCTTCACTCTCACCATTATACTGTATTTAAGGAAATATAATGGGGGGGGTGATCATATGTAAGTTCTCTGAGAAGTTTATTCGTCTTGTTATATGTTGGGTCTCACCAACTAGGCTAGTGCTTTGCATGGAGAACATCCGTAGTAAATATTTGTTAACAGATTGACTGAATTATGAGATTTAGTGGACATTAGAATAATAGTATATAATTAGGTGCATATTTCATGAACAATGTTTATTTTCTTAGTTTATATGTATATAATGGATACTAATGTATGTTGCACATACCTACATCTATTGAAAGAAATTAAGTGTCAAGATGGTATTTGTAGGAACACATGAGAGGCTTTTAAGATTTCCATAGGGGAGAAAATATAGCAGAAGTTGTAACAGCGAGGAGGTAAAAGGGAGGCTGGGGATACGAATTAGGACAGCAAAGCTTCCTTTCTCGTCACACCTGGGGATAGCTTGGGGATGTGGAGTGAAATGTTAAGGGGTCAATAATATCAAATGCACATATATTTTGCAAACTTGAATGTGAGGTGGGCCCTGGGTCAGTGAAGACAATCTGGCCACAGTATAGAGAGATCTCTGACCTCATAAAGACCGAGTATCAGTGTAACAGTATAGTTTATGAAGTCTATGCAAAAAAGATGTATAACACAGAAAAATGTATTATATATTCTATGTTACCATTTGTCCAAAAGGCAAAAACAGGGAAACCTATGCTGTAAGAAATCTGGGTAGTGGTTTCCCTTGTAGGAGGGTGGTGGCTGGAAGTTCTCTACCGAGGGAGGTTTTGGGGATGTTGGTAATTTTTTCTTGAGCTACGTGCTGGTAACACTTGTGGAAATTTGTCAGGCCATATACCAATGTGCACTTTTCTTTATGTTCATAGAAATTCAACGTAAGTCTTAGAAGACGATATAATCAGACTTGAAATCAAGGTCCAGCTCTGTGAGAATAGGAGCCGAAGGAAACTGGGAACTATTATCAGAATTCCTCTCTAGTGCCAAAAATAATTGCACTGGTTAGTGGGCCAGACAAAAGAGAATAAAGAACTAGGGGAGTTGGCAAAGGGCCTTAAAGGTCTACTCGCAACATATAAGGGAATTATTTGTCTTAAGGTGAGTGCAACCTTTATGTGAGTATGTGGGACTCTAGTCCCTCTCAACACATGGGTACCGGGGATAGCACAATCTATTATTTGCTGATGAAGAGTGTATTTCTAAAGAAGAGTGTATTTCTAAAGAAACATCATGTCTGACTCTCACTGCCCCTTTCTTGCACAGAAATGAGTACATCTAAAGCAGACCTCACTATATACAGCAGTGATCATAGGGACGCGATTAAGCCAATCTATAGCTACTCCGAGCTTGTTTCTTGTTTGTTCCGCTTGCAAGATGAATGTCTGTGTTAGTAAATTTATTTCACTCTTACACATGTAACTGATGTCTATGTATGACAGATATTACTAATCACAGAGGAAGTTTCCATGTCTAAAATGTCTTCCCATTTAAAATTGAGGAAACCCAGAAATGGGCCAAAAAATGCGAATAGAGTGATCACATCATAGATATAAATGCATTTAATCTTCAGCACACGGTTTCACTTCTAGATACAACTCCAATGACATGAAGTCCAGATATACAAGCTTTTCATTGAAGCACCATTTGTAACAACAGAATGTTGGAAACTACCAATATGACCAGCTACAGGGAGATTGTTTGAATAAACAGGCTATCTCTGCAAAATGGGTACATTAGAGCTGTTAAGAAAACTGAGAAGTATCTCTGTGAGTTGATATGGGGTGGATTTCCTGGATATATTAAGTGAAAAGGAAAAGTACAAAGAGCACCTACGGTGTGCTGACTTGTATGTGAGAAATAAGAAATGAGAAAACGTACATATGATTGAAGCAATTCTGGAAACATTTAAATGTATTCTAGATTGAACAAATGAGTAAATATGATGGTGATGTTGGGAGCTGTTATTCTCGCTATAACGAAAGTAATAAATAAATGGGGAATGGAAGAAAACAAGAAGGAAGCCCTTTTAAAAATACATGTGTGTGAATATGTACCTATACATACTTGTGATTATAGTGTGTATATATATATATGTATACATGTGTGTATATATGTATATACATATATGTATATATACATATATATGATACAGTATGTATATATATTATATATATTTTTTCTAGTTCAGACTGTTAAATAGGTCTAGAAAAAAGACATTCCAGTAGCAGTCAATATACCTAGAGCAGACCTTAGTTACTAATATCATTATCCTCTAAAAGGGATCAGATCCGATTAGAGAAATTATATCAGGTTTTGGTCAAGTAAGATTTGACTTGAGTTTTGAAGCATCTTTTTATGTCAAAATGAAAGGTGGAAAGAAATGATGGTTAATGACAAAAAAGCACATGAGGGCCAGCTTGAAAAAAAATTGTATTGGTCAAATCTGGACAATTTGAGCATAAAAATATTTAAGGACAGTAATGAATTACAAACATTTAGAAATGCACAGAGATTATAGGTAATAGAACAATAGACAGATATTAGATAGATAACTGAAATGGGAGAGAAGGCTCTTGCTTTTGATAGGAAAACAACTTTTTTAAATTAATTTAAAAAATTTTTTATTAAGATATAATGTGTTATTAGCCCCAGGCATACAGGTCTGTGAATCACCAGGTTTACACACTTCACAGCACTCACCATAGCACATACCCTCCCCCATGTCCATAACCCCACCACCCTCTATCTACCCCTCCCCCCAGCAACCCTCAGTTCGTTTTTTGAGATTAAGAGTCTCTCATGGTTTGTCTCCCTCCTGATCCCATCTTGTTTCATTTATTCTTTTCCTACCCCCAAACCAACTTTTGCGTGATAACTGTGGAAGGTGTGCTGCGGTAGAAAGCCATCACTTTGCAACTATCATAATAAGTATTAGTTCTAGCATGTGACATCAATGGTCATTAAAACTAGGAGATAGGAAATATTTTTATGAGGAGTACCATATCTGTATGGTCTTAAAGTATCTCCGAAGAATTACTTGTCAGTTGATAGAGAAAAAAATAATTATACAAGAGAAACTAGATAACATCTTGAGTGGATGATCAAAATAAAGATGACCAA
The DNA here is from genome assembly GCF_002288905.1 of Enhydra lutris kenyoni. Taxonomy (NCBI): domain Eukaryota; kingdom Metazoa; phylum Chordata; class Mammalia; order Carnivora; family Mustelidae; genus Enhydra; species Enhydra lutris. Next base: position 24,023,750 of record NW_019154121.1, read on the forward strand.
TGAGAAGCAGATAGACGTTGTGGACCTCCAGATGTGATGGGCTGAAGACCCAACACAGTACAGGTGATATCCCACTAAATATGTATGAATGGATAGAGCCTATCATAGGAAACATATCTCAGATTCAAAGTAAGAAATACTGTAAGGCATCTGGGTAGCTCAGTTGGTTAAGTGACTCTTGATTTCAGCTCACGTTTGATCACAAGGTCATGAGTTCAAGTCCCGAGTTGAGCTCCATGCTGGGCATGGAAACTACTTTAAAAAAAAAAAAAAGGCAAAATGAGAAATACTCTATGAGGACATTTTACTGAAAAAAGGGTGGGAGGGTAGGATAAATTTCAAAAAATGTCAATATGATTAAATATAACAGAGGGCTAAGGGATGGCTCTAGGTTAAAAGTGACATCAACATCAACTATGAGATTCTAATCTAGATCCTATCCTGGAGAGAAAAATAATACTATAAGAATATTACTGGGTCAGTGGACAAAATTGGGATAAAGGAGGTTGATTAAATATAACAATGTTAAATTTCCTGGATTTGGTAACTGTACACTTACTGATTTATGTCCTTATTTTGAGAGAATGTACACTATAATATTTGGCAGTAAATGGACATGGTATGTAACTTATTCTCAAGTGGTTCAGATAAAGAAAGTGTGTGTGTTTGTGTGTGTGTGTGTGTGTGTGTGTGTGTGTGTGTGTAGGGAGAGGGAGAGAGAAAAGGAAGGATAAAGCACACAGCTCAGAGCAAAACTGGGGACTCTAAATAAGAGTCTTAGACTAAAAGTCAGGGGCACCTGGGTGGCTCAGTAGGTTGAGCATCTGACTCTTGATTTCAGCTCAGGTCATGATCACAGGGTCATGAGATAGAGCCCTACATTGAACTCTGCACTCAGCAGGAGGTCAGCTTGAGATTCTCTCTCTTCCTCAACTTCTGCCGCCCCCCCCACCACCTGGTGCACGTGCTCTCTAAATAAATAAATAAATATATAAATAAAATATTTAAAAAAGAAAAGAAAAGGACTTACAGTGTCCCTGACTCTGTTCTTGCCACTTTTCTGTAAGCTTGAAATTATGTAAAAAAAAAAAGTTAATTTTTTTTTAGTTTTTCTGAAAATCTAGTATTAGAGACATTAATTTTGTCATTGTTTTAACAGGATTTTCTTTCAAAACCAGACACCTTGTAAGAACACATAAACATGTACTCTTAAAGCGGTCATTGAAATCTATACTGGCATGTTTAATTGGCTCTTTCCCATTCACTGCTGATGTGTTGAAGAAGTTAGAGAGTTGATAAAACAAAATAAGGAAAAATAAATGACTGCAGGAGCAGTGACTGTGGTGCCATGTGAGGGGCAATGAGAGAGCAGCCAACTAGGGTAGGTGCCTACATGGACAGGTGGAGGTAGGGTACAAGAAACACACACACATGCACACACACACGATCTGTCAACATACTGTATGACCCGGGATTGGTCCTGATGACCAACTAACGGTGTTAGTTATGAAATGCTACTCCCTTTATGCTTACTTCTATATCCTGTGCTCAGAGAAACTACAAAAAATAAAATCAACATATTATTTGAACATTTACACTATAGAAGCATATTTGTGCAACAGGAATTGTAGAGTGGAAGGGGGTGATAGCAGTTTCTGGAAAGTCATAGATTGTGCATGTGCCCTCAGGCATAAGGAACTCAAAGATACCAACAAGTCATGCTTGTCAGAGTAAATTTGGAAATGGAAGGAAATAAGACAGATATGAAATTAGCTCAGAACAATTCAATATTCGAAAACATCTGTAGGAAGAGGCACTAAGGGCCTGGACTGAAGGAAATAAATCACAATTAGATCTAGTTTTGGAAAAACCACCAAGGTCTACATTAGCAAATCAAGTCTGAGGAGGAAAATGAAGGGCTTCTCTTGACAGAGGAGGACTTAGTGTTTCTTCGAGAGGGTTTTTGGGCGAATTTACTCAGAGATTTACTCATCTTTGCATTCATTTGTTTTGTGCAGATATCAGAAAGAACGAGCCTCAGTGAGAGAGATTTATACCTCGTATAAAATGGGCTTGCACCAAATATTTTCTAGTTCCCCTACCAACTCTGAGATTCTTTCATTCCCTCTAAGGTGAACTGTTTTTTAAAATGGTAAACTACCTCCTATTTAATGATAGCATCTGCTGAAAGGTAGTCATATTTATTAATAACATAATTTCAGTTTTTGACATTTCTATTATGATAATTTAAACTTATTATCTAATATTCCTCTCCTTTAGATAGAATTTGTTATACATTATTTATTTCATGTAACGTTGTACATGTCAGCATAAATGCCTTTTTTCCAACCTCAACACGTTTAGAACACCAGGGAGAATCCAACACTGAGAAAATGATAACGGGATAATGTGAATCCGCAGCTCTGAGGATGAACTCTTTAAAGCTTCCGAGATTTTACATTTACATATCAGACAACTCCCAGGCCCTCAGAAGAAAGCCCAAAATGCTGACACAGTATGTGGACTCAGATCCTATGAATGAAATGATATTAAAAGCAATCGAGATTGAACATAACGGTAAAAGTTTGAGGCAACTCGTGGAAAATTACATTAGATTTTTCAGGTTTCCTTCAGCAGAGATTAGGAAGTGTATTTCAATTTCCTCCACAAAGGGTGAGTCACACCTTAAAGAAAAGCAAGCCAGAGTCAAAGTTTATTTAAAAGGACATCACTAAAACGGCATATTGGCACCAAGAGAGTGATCTATCTCCCCAATTAATGGAACTTGAACAAATTTATTGACAGAATAAGAGCAGTGCAGCATTATACATTAACACCGGTAGGTACTGAAAGAGATCAATTAAAATTTTTTTAAAAGTTGTTAAAATTAACTCGTGACCTAACCTGTGACTCTGACACCTCTGACCCTGTTTCTAAATTCAACTTCAGTTTCAATCCTAACACTAACCCGAGCCCATAGTTTCCTACTAGATGCATACTTAAAATTGAATCCCATAATGAAAAACCAGTCAGGTAACAAGAAAACAAAACAAAACATAAGATCCATTTAATATTCGTATGATCACTTAAATATTAATGCACTCATATAACTTATTGACCTTAGCTATAATTTAGGACTCTTTAAATAATAACCAAGTTAACGAGTTTGACACAAGAGCCAAAATCTTTCCTCAAATCATGTTATTGGTAAAATTATTCTTTTTTTTTTTTAGATTTTTATTTATTTGTTTGACAGAGAAAGAGTGCAAACAGGGGAGCAGCAGGCAGAAGGAGAAGCAGGCTCCCCACTGAGCAACGAGCCCAATGCAGAACTCGATCCCGGCACCCTGGGATCATGACCTGAGCCAGAGGCAGACACTTAATTGACTGAGCCACCCAGCCTTCTTGATAAAATAGTTCTTTAAACCTAAGGAAAAGCAAATGAAATTGTAGCATGTATTATTTAAGAATAAGTGATTATCAGGAGGTTTTCTACACATTAACATTATTAAATTTGGATGTATCTTTAGGTTGACAGTACTATAAAAGCCCTTCCTTTTTCTCTTTTATTTATTATATTATGTTATTTAATCAGTAAGAAGTCTCACAATTTATTTATTCATTCATTTATTTGTTTGTTTGTTTGTTTTAGAATCAAGAAGCTAAATGCGTGGGAGTGGATGATTAGTTGTTCACCAAGCCAATGTCCTTTTCTTTCTTGACACACAGCCTGATTTCTGGTCGTCCTTGGAAGTTAGGCATCACAGATGACTCCTTTCGGCCAGTGTAATGTGGGGAGTAGTCATATCTAACACTTTCATCCTGGCGCACAGATTGGTTCCTGTGGGGCTCTGCACTCTCTACTTCTTCCTCTGTCAGCCAGCCAAAAGTGGGGGAGTTCAGGAGGAAAGAACCAGACAACATCCATGTTTCTATCTATGGCCATTCCCACTGTTTATGCATTAAAGCCCAGTTCATGTTAACAACTCTGGGACTTAACTTTAGAAACTACCCCCTCTCTCTCATCTTATCACATTACTCTCTAGATCTTCTCTTCAGCATCCAAATATGCTGTGATTTCTTCAGATTTTAGAAAATCCAATCTTGATTCCCACCAAAGGACTGCTCTACTCCTTTGTTCTCCTTTGTTGCAAAATTCTCAAGAAATGTTTTAACTTGCTCCATTCAGTTCTCTTCTATCTTCTCTTGGACCATTTCAACCCATATATTCATACCCCCACATATTCCAAGTTTTCTTTCACTCCCACTATGCCATCAGTGGTCACTTTTCCATTGTTGCTGAACTTGTCATGTCTTCAAAATTTATCGGAGTGGAGCATTTCTTCTTCCATTATATACTTTTTTTGATGTCTGGGCACCACATTCTTTTGGGTTTCCTCCTACTGAATTTCTTGTTCTTTCTTCTTAGTCTTCCACGTTGACTTTTTTTTTTTTTTTTTAATAACCCGTACTTTTTCCTTAACTATTAAAATACCCCAAGACTCAGTCTTTAGTTTTCTTTACTTCCCATTTACATTCACTCACCTCCTTGGTCATCCCAGTCAGTTTTATGTCTTTAAACACCAGGTATTTCTCTTCTCAGTTAATTTCAACTCCACTATTTTGAATGATTAGTACAAATTATCATTGACTTCTCTATATTTCACATTTTCATATCCATTAGATCATCCTGTTGCTCAACTTTGAAAATATATCCGAAATACAACTACTTATTACCTTTCTGGTCTGAAACACCAGCTATTTCTTGAATGATTGTAAGAACTTAAACAGATCTATTTCTATTCCTGTTCCCATGTACACCAATGTCAATAGAACAGCCATAATTCTCCTTTTAAAATAGAAATCAGATCATGTAACTGCTCTACTGCTCAGAACCCTGTAATTGTTCACCGTTTTACTCAGAGTAAAAGCCAATATCCTTATAGCTGTTCCCTATTACTTATCTCTCTCTCTCTTTTTTTTTTTAAAGATTTATTTATTTATTTGAGAGAGAGAGCTCGAGTGGGAGAGTCAGAAGGAGAAGGAGAGAGAATTTCAAGATTCTGTGCTGAGTGTGGAGCCCAACAGGGGCTTGATCTCATGACCCTGAGATCAGGACCTGAGCCAAAACCAAGAGTCAGACACTTAATCAAGGGTGCCACCCAGGCCACCCCCATCACTTCATTACTCCTCTTAACTACCATTCTCATCCTTATTCACTTAGATACAGGCACACTGATTCTGGAACTTTGGGTTTTTTGCACTGGATATTTCCTCTATCTAGAATATTCTTTTTCAGATATCCCCTTTGACTAACTCTCACTTCTCTTCAGGTACTTGAACAAATGTTATCTTCTCAATAAATCCTATCCTATCCACTCTATTTAATACTGGGTCTATACACCCTTACTCTCAAAATCTTCATGGCCACTCTTCCTTGTTCTGCTCTTTGAAAAATTTCACAACATTTATGGATTTTTATCATAGCATATAATTTAGTTACATATTATATTTATTTGTTTTGTCTGCCTAGAATTTTAACTTTGAGTAAATTGGACTCTTTGTTTTTAAACTGGTACATGTTGGGTGTCCATAACAGTCCCTGATACATAGTATACAGTGAATATTTCTTAAGTGATTATAGGAATAGAAACAAGATTATTTATAGAAGATGATTTCAGCCCACTCGTTCCATATTATTCAGCCATTCTTATGTTGAGGTACTGTTATTGTCTTAAGGCTAATTTCTGGTTTAGCACATTGATTTTATTTAGAGGACTTCACCTTTATCTTTTCAGTTTACTTTAAATGGAAAATATATATATTTCTCTATATCTAGCTAGCAAGCTAACTATTGTCTGTCTATCCATCCTTCTAACTTATCTGTGTGTGTGTGTGTGTACACATACATACGTGTAAATGGCAAAATATGTATACAGCCATGGTTTAGTCAGAGAAATCTATCTAAAATGATCTCTTTCCAAATTATTTTCAAGCCCTAGGCATTAAAAATATATTTATGAATGATTTAGAGGAAAATATGGCATATATTCATAACCTTGTATACTCTAGCTTCACCTCTGCCTCACTCCAGATAATCAGAGAGCTATTGGCTTATCAGTATAGTTTTGACTTCCATGTAAATGTGTGCATAGGGATTAGCATATTTTGCATATTTTGAAATTTATTAAATACTTTATTTGTGGAATCTGGTAAAGAATGTAGTTCAAAATAATATCATAATAAATGAAAATATTCTCTATGCTATTAGTACCCTAAAAACTTGAAAGAGTAGTTTTCATTTATTCATTCAGGCAACTATAGTAATATGTGAATCCATTTTCTTTCCCTGTCTTGTCCACTAAGTAATTTAGGCAGTTGTGTAGCTAAAAGTTGTATACATATATATATATTTTTTTCTTCCCCTCTGTAGTGTTGTTTGGCATATGATAAATATTTCTATGTGTTAATTTTACTTATAGCCTTATTATCCCCTATGCATATTTTCTCTTGAATCCAACTCCTGCAGATATTTTTTAAATAATATATTTGTTGGTTAAGAGAAGTGTCCTTGAATCAGATAGAGGCAGTAGAGTGAAATGGTGAAGAACATGCATCAGGTGGCCAGTATGGGTGAATGTGATTCTGTCATTGACACTTGCTAAATGACCTTTAGTATATTGTTTGATGTCATTGTACTTCTGCTTTCTCATCTGTAAAATGTGGATTAAAAATAGTGCTCTCATAGAGTGCTCTCTATTTATAAGTGCTCTATTAATAGTGCTCTCTATTTATAAGGAAAAATGAGTAAATACATTTTACGTACCTAGACTATTTCCAGAAATGTAATAAAAAGAATAAGTAACTGATTTTTATTATTTTCTGCAATGGAAAAGAGTGGAAGAGGAGTAGATTTAGGGGCAAAAATCAAAGTTGGGGTTTTCTCAGTTTGAGATACTTATAATACCTTTAGGCAATTATGACCGTATATTAGTTAGCAAGTACTAGCTAGGCCACCAAACAAATTATTGCTCAAAGAGAATAAAATGTCTCTTTTATCACATGTAATGGAACAATTTGGTGTTCCTAGAAAGTATGGGTAGTTCTATGAGTCATTCAGAGATTCATGTCAGTTCTATCCTATGCCAGATATGTTTCAAAAGTCATCTAGGATATGATCAAGATGTAGCATCCAAGGTTTATCTTGGGTTCCACCTTATTTGCTTAGAAGAAGATACAGAGTAGAAAAAAACAAGTAGAAAAAACAAGTCTATTTCATAAAGGCATTGACCAGGAAGTAATACACATGACTCACACTAACATTCCACTTTGAGAATTAGTCAGATGGCTACACCCTGGTAAAGGGGTATACTTAGATATGTAGGTCTGGTTATACTTAGATATGTAGGTATGGTTAGTCATATGTAGGTTTAGTTAGTCACAACTGGTGTGTAGTCCGGATTAGATATATAAATTAAGAGTCATGAACACATAGATGGTATTTAAAATCTGGAAACCAATGTTTTTTTGTAATAGAGATGAGAAGTATCTAGTACCAAGGCTTGAGAAACTCATATATTTCTTGAAGTAGAAATTTTCAGTTCTTAAGTAAAGGTAATTTTGTTTTATTTTTTAAGATTTTATTTATTTATTTATTTGACAGGCAGAGATCACAAGTAGGCAGAGAGGCAAGCGGGGGGTGGGGGGGGAAGCAGGCTCCCTGCTGAGCAGAGAGCCTGATGCGGGGCTCGATCCTAGGACCCTGGGATCATGACCTTAGCCGAAGGCAGAGGCTTTAACCCACTGAGCCACCCAGGTGCCCCAGGAAAGGTAATTTTAAAAGACAAAGAAAAATTTTGGGTGATCAGTCTCTGCCGGTATTCATTCTGTGGATGTCAATGGAGGAAATTCTACACTAGAAATTACCAGGGCAGCAGGCAGGGAGCTGTCCTTCAGTTGTGGTGCTGACACAATACCTCCCCTTCCTGCAATAAATGGCACTCCCTTGGTTATCTTGGGAGATCTCTGTCATTCTCCCCTAATACACACATCCAGAAAGACACTTCTCTCTGATCGTCACACATTTTTATACTTGTAGAAAAAGTGATGCTCCCTAATGTTACCAACTTCTCTTTTCTCCTGTCTTTTTTTACACTCAGTGTCTCCTCCTGAGAAACACTGTTTTCTTCCCAGTAACACATTATAAAATTTTGCATAAGATCTCTAACTATGCAGCCAGTTCTTTGACTTCAGTCCTTCCATCAGTTTTATTTAACCATGTTTTTCTGTGTGGACCCCCACCTAAGATGAGTAAGAAATGATGCAAGGAGAGGTAACTCAAGAGAGAAGTAAAAACTTAGATACATTCTTCTCAATAAATCAGTGAGAAGGAATCAAAGCACATAGGATGACAGAAAAAAAGATGAACATCCATCACCCTAGAAGCTCAATAATTAGTGAAAAAGATAAACAAATACAAATGTTAAAAGCACGTGGCAAAAATATGAGTTCAGAAGAATTCTAAAACTTATGAATTTAGGCAAAATATGAAAAAACTATGATAGCAGTTCAATACTGTTGAGTCCCACAATATGTCAGGCATCATATTCAGTGCTTGTAATGGTTATGACAGTTGACTTCCCAACAAGAATTAACCCTGGATGATTATTCTAAGGCTTTCATATTAATCATTTCTCCCACATCAATAATGAGATTAAGAAGGAAAATATGATCCTCTTCTCAGTGATGAGACTTAAATGGGTATCTTTTGAATGTTACCATGGAAAGGTCAGTTATCAAATGGTCCAGAGAAAGACTGTTGGTTTTCTGGGCATCACATATGACACCTGTATCACCTGCAGCCACCACCAGTTCTAGAATGAAGCCACCTCATGGAGAACTGAAGGAGTCCCTATTCTCTCATCCTTGTATATTCCCTTCCTCTTACAGCCTTGTAATGAAAGATACCTCCTTGTTTTGTTTGAGAATATTAAAGACAAGTTTTCTTTTTTCTTTTTTCTCCAAATTTGTATTTAAATTCCAGTTAGTTGACATATGGTGTAATATTAGTTTTAGGTGTAGAACTTAGTACATTACATCACTTACATACAACAGCTGGTGCTCATCACAAGTGCCCTCCTTAATACCCATCACTTACTTAACCCATTCCCCCAGCTACCCTCCAGTAATCATCAGTTTGTTCCCTATAGATAATAGTCTGTTTCTTGATTTGCCTCTCTTTTTTTCCCTCATATGTTCATTTGTTTTGTTTTTTGACTTCAACATATAAGTGAAATAATATGGTATTTTTCTTTCTCTGATTTATTTTGCTTAGCATAATACTCTCTAGCTCCAGCAATGTCATTGCCAAAGGCAAAATCTCATTCTTTTTATGGCTGAGTAATATTCCATTGTATACATATATACCATATCTTCTTTACCCATTCATCTGTTGACTTTGAGAACTTATTTTGAATCACTGGGGAGATAGCCAAAGGATGAGTTTATGAATAACTACTTCGTAAGTTTCTGATATACTCCAAAGTCTGAGAAATATGACATAAATATTAAAAGAACAAAGGAGAATGTACTTGTATTTTGGAAAATGAAAGACCTTACCTCAATTTTACTTGTTAAAACATCATAGATGAAGGGGCATATAAAATGTATGTATAGTTCTTAAGTAGTAATTTGATGAAAACACAAATACCCATTACAAAGTTAAGAACAAAGCATAGAATATACCTGAAGAGTTTCCAGGTCATATCACCTTTCCCATCCCAGTGGTAACCACAATCCTGAATTCTATACATACCATTTCTTTAGTGTTTTACTCAGTTTGTATTCTATGAAATTGCCTATATTTGATCAATTTTGTTCTATCTATTGACATATTCATGTAATTTAACTTTATCTTTCTATCACCCCTGTATATATCCTTCTACAATTTATTAACTATATTATACAAATAAATATCCCTCTTCTTGAACTTCTTAAAAATTTGATCTTAAAGTTTAAAAAGAGGTAAAGAATATTCTTAGAAATTTTCTTTAGCTCTTTGAAAGTACAAATAAACTTGCAAATAAGAAGTAAAAGTAATTAAACTGATCAAAATGTAATTCAAACATTTTCATGTTGCTGAGATTTAGTTTTTAGTGGATGAACCCAGAAATAATTTTCCCATCCTCAGAGAATATTGACAAAATAAGGCACGAATACCAAGAAAACAAAGGGGTTTGGAATATCAGAATGATTAATATCATTGGGGGAGGGAGAGGAAGAATGGGAATGGATGAATATGATTCTGTAGTTGGATAGTAATTGAATTAACCAGAGATTAATTTGATGAAATGATGGAATACATGGCAATATTTTGTATGTGCTCCTTCTGCAAAAATATGTAACATAGAGAAAATTTTAAAAGGACAAGTAAAAATCAAGAAAATGGGTAATTAAGAACAAGTGGAAACAAAGCCACAACTATAAAATTATAATTGGTATGATTACATGAGCATTTACTAAGTATCAGGATAAGGCAGCACACGGAAACCTGAAAAAGCTTAGTTTGAACAAATAAAGTGCTATACCACACTGAACCATTCTTCACATTCCTAGTGCCCATGTAGGTATTACTGTTTGATTACTGCAATCTTTCCCACTGAGCCTGGAGGTAACCTCAAAAGCTATTTCAGCACATATCTCCAGGCAACCACTACCAACCACTACATAACACTTAGAATGGGAAATTGAGAAAAGTTTTTTCCCCTTCAACTCCTCAAAGCTCTTCTAAGACACAAATATCCTTTATCAATAGTTTGAAGCAGTTGTTACCATATGGACTTGTCAGCATGGTTGTCTTCATGGGTACTGACCTCCACAAGGCATGGATACTAAGTCCTGAAAGCCTGTCACCTCCAACCACTTCTACTTTTAATAGCCAAGACACACTTTTAATTGAACTATGTACATATTTATAGATGAAGTGTTTGCAAAGGTAAATATAAAAAAAGTTACAAATGTATGGGAATAGTTTAAGAAAGGGAAATTATGGGGCAACTGGGTGGCTCAGTGGGTTAAAGCCTCTTCCTTCAGCTCAGGTCATGATCCCAGGGTCCTGGGATCGGGCCCCACATCAGGCTCTCTGCTTAGCAGAGAGCCTGCTTCCTCCTTTCTCTCTCTCTGCCTGCCTCTCTGCCTACTTGTGATCTCTGTCTGTCAAATAAATAAATAAAATCTTTTTAATAAAAAGAAATATAAATTATTATTTATATTTGAAGCCCCTGCTTACTTTCACTGTTTCTTCCAATAAGATCTTGTTTGTGATCAGGTATTATTTCCTCATACTTATGTATAGTCTCTTTAAGCTATGCTCTAGGTATATCCTTAGAAGAGAGGCTTTTTGTGTCTCATAGCTTTGAAACAGGAAACACATAGGAACAATTACTAATCATGATCAGAATGAATGATAAAACGACTTGTGGGATAATATGAAGAGACTGAGATAGGAGAATGGCAAGAAAAACAGTGGGAAGAGTTGGATGGAAACCAACAGAAATGTTTAGCTTCTCACATAGAGAGGACAAGAAAGAAAATATGAGAATCCATAGGTCTGAACTGAAAGCAGATACCTAGATGAGGTGTACAGCAGGCAGGTAGAAATTGGATTCTCAAGCTCTGGAGAAAGATGTGTGGACTGAAAGTAGAGATACTGAAGCCATAAACTATGAATGATCAATGAAGAGGAAAAAAGATTGGATGTGGTCACTCAGTGAGTAAATAGAAAAGAGATAGCCAATGATAAAGAGATTCAACAAAATTCAATTGGCTTGCTAGGAAAACATGCAACAGACAAATAAAACAAAAGAAAAAATTTTAATAATGTCATCAGAAATACTAGGAAAACCAGTGATACTAGAGAAGCAGAGTCAGCTCCTGTGGTAACTGGAGATTGAGATTACTTTTAGAGATGTGTGTACCAGGCCCAAATTTAAAACAGGATTTTTAAATAGAATAATGGTTGAGGAAGGTACATAAACACAAGTATGTGGTAAGAATTCATTTATTTAGCAAATATTTCTCAAATTCACTCTTCTGGCTCTTATGGCTCAGAGGATACAATGAACAATGGGCAATAAAAGATATATTCTCTACCCTCATGGAGATTACAGCTAATTAGAATGAAGATGTGATTATAAAGTGTACATTAAAAAAATAGTTGGGGATGGTGTGAGAGAGGGTTGGGGAGAACACAAGAAATACCTCAGGAGACAGAGACTTAGGGGAGAACACAGGGGTGGTCAGGAAGGCTGTTGCAGTCTAGGAAGGCTGGTTTACTTCTTTCTTTTCTTTTTTATAGGTTAGGGAAAAAAGCTGAACATGTTTGTAGACTAAAAGGAGAAGCCAGTGGAAAGAATCTGAGGGTAACAGAGTTCATGAAGTGGAAATAATGCTGTTAGCATTTATAGAGATCCTCCCATTAACCCAGCAGCGTACACATACTGCTTGGTTTTAGGAAAGTTCTAGAATAGCCTCTGTAGTCCAGTACTTAATAAACATATACTAAATATATAAACATATATTAATCAGCTGTATTAGTTTTGTATATATTTTCTAAACTTAAACACCTAAGTTCACTTATAGTATTTCTTTATACAAATGAAAAAACATCTCTTGAAACAAGACAAAGAATTCCTTATTATCATCATAGTACTGTCAATGACATCTGCTAAAATATATGTACCAGGGACTCGGATAGTATTAGCAGAACAGTAAAAATCTCCAAATGACAAGAATTTTAACAAGCATGATGCATATGGGCTTGCTTTTCTATCTCTTCTTATTGACCAGCAGCTCTCACACTGACCATTGATACAACACCTATAAATGGGAAAATCATGGACTGAACTTGCTTATTTTTGCATTCTATGAATATTCACTTTATTTTCACATTTTCCTTAATCCCTCTTTTTCTCAAATGTCTATTAAAATTCAAAAATTTAATTATCTTATAATGAGCTGCTTTCTTAAGTGTACAATATTTTTTTGAAATTTCCTTATTTGATAGATTCAACATAAAGCCTTTAGTAAAGAATAAAGTACTATACTAATGCATTAAAATCACTGTTATTAGTATTATTCTAATTACGCCTAAATTCCTGACACCTGGAGATTGTCAGTCCATCTCTAAACATTACATACATATATGAAAATCATCTCCTAATTTAAAAACTGTAATCAGGTGCCTGTCTGGCTCAGTCAGTAGACTATGCAACTCCTGATCTCAGGATTGTGAGTTCAAGCCCCAAGTTGGGTGCAGAGATTACTTAAAGATAAAATCTTTGGGATGACTGCGTGGCTCTGTCAGTAAAGCGCCTGCCTTCGGCTTAGGTCATGATCCCATAGTCCTGGGATCAAGTCCCACATCAAGATCCCTGCTCAGTGGGAGTCTGCTTCTCCCTCTGCCCACCTTCCCCCCAGCTTGTGTTCTGGCATGCTCTGTCTCTCTCACAAACATAAATAACATCTTTAAAAATTAAAAAAGAATAAATAAAATCTTTAAAAAATAAAAAAATAAAAACAAATCCTTAAAAAAATAAAAATAAAAAATTAAAGCTATAATCAGAAGAATATCAACATTCAGTGAGACCATTTGAAAACATGAACTCCAGCTCAAATATTCTTTGGCCCTTGTGTTTCTTCTTTATCAAGATTATCAGGGTTGTGTTACATTGCTTCATTTGCCTACATGAAGTGGCTAAAGAATGAAATTATATCTGATCAGTCAAAGAACAAATACTTTAATGCTTCATGAATATTTAAAAGATAAATGTATTTAGCAATCTGAATATAGATGCAGGTGGATAATGCTTGAGACTTTGGCAAGTCAATTAACCTCTGGGCATTCAATTTTGAAAAAAGGGGTTATTATTTGTTGGCAACCATTCTAATTAAAAGGAACTTACCAACCCTTTTAATTATTCATCCTTGGAAGCATCCTCTTGTGGATAAAGGCTAACATGCCCTTTTTATCAGTTAGTATATTGGGGAAAATGAAGGTAGAATAATTGATCGGGTGCAAAGTCTATGGTAGTGATTAGACTTTAGGAGCTAGAACTTCCCCTGCCTGCCAGTTCTTTAGATTATTCAGTCATAGTAAAGCCATTTATTCTATTTTAATTTTACATTTTGAGAATTAAGGAAGTATGTATTCGATATATGGAATGGATTATTTAATCTTATGCTACATCTCAAATATCATGTTCAGAGTTTGTAACATTAAAGAAGCTATGACATTAGAACCTTTCCTAATGAAAACAAAAGTTGAAAGATGGTGTATTTTGGCAACCTTGTATCCCACTGTATTATCCCTTGAAGAAACAGTAACGAATCACTCTTTCTTGTAATAGTACCTCAAATGTCCCATGACATCTAGGAATCTTTTCCAAAAATAATAACAGTGCAACACATTGAGTTTCCCTATGAATGAGAACAAAGATTTATGCATCATATTTGTATTTGTACCATAGTGGAAAGGCATGATGTTGGTTGGCTATCTAGCAAAGACCTTACAGAGAGCCCTCAAAGATTAGAGCAGATGCTCTTAATTAGATGCTATTTTCATTTTTTACCTGAAGATTTGTTAAAATTCACTTGGCTGGGAGTCCAAAATTCTGTGAAACATATAATGTACTCACATTCTTGTACTTGACTACAGTTATGTACACAAACATGGCCCTATCCACATGGCTCTCCATGGGTCAGTGTTGTAATAGAGACCCTGAGGATTAGCGTGGTCATTCCCATGCCTCCAGTTACTGCACTGTCTCAAACAGACTAAAAAATAAACCAGTGTTATAGTCACTCTTGAGCTTGAGTAAACTTTAAGCGTGAAGATTTTCGCTTAGTTGCTATTGTATGGATTGTATATGATCTCATTCAGTTGGCCTTAAATACAGAAATAGTGAACTTACTAATTGGGGTCTTGCTTAGTATGTATCTTCCATAAAATTTTTTTTGATAACTTGAAAAATCTTTCTTTAGATCAGTCATTATGTGAAAATATAAAGTGAACAGTGACCCTGGATTTCAAAGAAAAACAGCGGATAAAAAATTCACTTATTCAAATCTTTTTTTTTTTCTTTTAAAGATTTTATTTATTTATTTGACAGACAGAGATCACAAGTAGGCAGAGAGGCAGGCAGAGAGAGAGAGGAAGGGAAGCAGGCTCCCTGCTGAGCAGAGAGCCCGATGCGGGGCTCGATCCCAGGATCCTGGGATCATGACCTGAGCCGAAGGCAGCGGCTTTAACCCACTGAGCCACCCAGGTGCCCAAAAAATTCACTTATTCAAATCTTTAAGCATACCTTTCAATAGAAAGTATTTATGACTGTACTGAATGGAGATTTCTTTTGCTCAAATAGAGGTATAAATAACACAAGAAAATAAAGTGGAGGGAAGAGTTTCATTAAAGTATTAGATAATTATTTGCCTTCAATCTTTATTTACCACTATATAATCATACTACTAAAAACTTTAATATTTGTCAGTAGGTGACAATTATCCAAGATAAGAAGTATGTCTTTCATATGACTCTATGCTTTAATTAAAATATTCGTCAAATGTCCACAAGGTATTTCTACAGTTAACTTGTAAAATGAGAATAGCTTCAATTCAAAAATACTAATTAAATACAGAATATGATTCAATAAAAGTCACTGATGGCTAATTAAGGGAAGAATTATCAGACTTGGATGAAAATATATAATACATATAATCCTAATGAGAGAATGTTATTTGCTTTCCTCCCCTGTTACTAGATATTCACCAACCAAGTATTTAACCTTGAGAAGAAACAAAGAAGTTTTCCTGAGCACATACAATTTCCCAAATACTGAGCTAGCAATTTAGGGTTTCTAAAGACAGTTTGAAGATAAAATGCTTGCTCATATATCCTTGCAGACTAATGAAGGAGAAAGGAGTTAGTTAACTATTAAAAAATGGGAACACTAATTCAAGAAATAAGACCTACCTTAAACAAAATGTCCAGAAGCTTACCTATGTTTATCAAGGGCTTTTTAATGCTTTTTTCCCTTCCTCCTTTTCTGCCCTCTTTATTATTTATTTGAGGTTGTTGTTGAAGTTATAGTGTTTTCTTATTCCATTCTTTGTTCTAGAATGTAAATAACATTTTTGGTAATTACTGTTCTACATTTTAAAGAGTGTCTTTCTTAATATGTAATGTCATTCAACATCTTTACACTCCTCTTTAATAGTGTAGGGTCTTAGAATATTTAGGAAAGCCAGACAAAAATCACAAAAAGAAAATTACATATCAATATTTATAATAGACACAAAATACAATTAGGAAATTAAATCCAACAATACTTATACAGAGGTAAAGGATTATGCCTAAGTGCAGTTTATCCTAGGAAAGCAAGATAAATTCAATATTAAAAAAAAAAAATCAACCAATGGAGATAATCACATGATCACATGTGGTGATCTGCATTGGTTGAATTCATATATATATATATGTATACATATATACATATTTACATATATACATATATACGTATATATATATATATATATATATATATATATATTTTACTAAATCCAACATCAAGTGACAATAAAACAACTCAAAAAAAATGGAAGGGAAGCTTTTAACTTTTGGCTCAAAGTACATGAAGGTGCAGCTATCTTCCGTTGTCCCGAATCCAGGTTCATCTGACACCAGCCACCTCTACCACGTGGCCTAAGTTCAACCACAAAGAGATCAAAGTTGTGTGCCTGAGATGCACCTGTGGGAAATTTGGTGCCACATCTGCTTTCATCCCAAAGATCAGCCGATGGGGTCTGTCTCCAAAAACGGTTGGTAGTGACATGGCCAAGGCAGCCGGTGAGTGGAAGGGTCTGAGATTAGAATGAAACTGACCATTCAGAACAGACAGGCGCAGATCAAAGTGGTACCTTCTGCCTTTGCCCTGATTACCAAAGCCCTCAAGGAATGGCCAAGAGACAGAAAGAAGAAGGAAAACATTAAGCCCAGTGGAATTACCACTTTTGATGAGACTGTTGACATTGCCCGACAGATGTGGCACTGATCTGTAGCCAGAGAACTCTCTGGAACCATTAAAGAGATCCTAGGGACTGCTCAATCTGCATTGATGGCTCTGCCCCCCATGTCATCATAGATGACATTTATAGTGGTGCAGTGGAGTATCCAGCCAGGTTAAGAACTGCAAAGGAAATTATTTCCATAAAGGATCATTTGACAATCCAAAAAAAAAAAAAAAAAAAAGAAAGAAAGAAAAAAGTAAAGGAAGAAAACTATATCAAAATGATAATGAGCATCTATGAAAATCTATGGCTAATGCAATATTTAATGGTTAAAGACAGAATGTTTTCCCATTGATTTGCAAACAAGGATATGTTGTCACACTTTTATTCAATGTTGTGCTGAAGATGCTGGCCAATCAATAACAAGAATAAAAGGAAGCATACAGATTGGGAATGAAGAATTAGATTTGATTGTATTTATAAATGATATTGTTATTCATTTGGAAATTTCTAATCAATCTTTGAAAACATTAGTCTAAATAATGAATGAATTTAGCAAGGTAACAGGATGTAGGCAAGATTAATACAAAAAAATCAACTCCACGTGTTAGTATCAAATATTTGGAAAATGTAGTTAGAAAAGTAATACCATTGAAAATAACATCAAAGACTTAAAATACTAACAGATATCAAAATTATGCTCAATTTATACACATAAAATTACAAAATATTTCTGTACAAAATCAAAGTATATCTAGCTAACTGGCAAAATATATCATGTTCATTGATTGGAAGAAACACTATTGTTAATTTGTCCATTCTCTGGAAATTGATCTGTTGATACAATATTATTTTCTGTCCTATATCTAGCAGTCTCTTTTGGAGTCCTTAAAATAAATTTACAAGATGATTTAAAATTTATCTGTAACTGCAAAAGGCCTACAATATACAAAACTATTTTGAAAAAAAAAAGAGGTTTATAAGAATCTCAAGAATTTCTATAATGCTATATTAATATAGACAGTGTAGTATAGCTAAAAAGATAGATATACAGGTGGAGAATACAAAACTTCTACCTATAAACAGACCACACATGTATGAATAACTGATTTTTAACAAAGCCACCAACATAACTTAAAGGGGAGGAGAATAGTATTTTCAACAAGTGTGTTGGGATGAGGATATCCAGATGGAGAAAATGCACTTTGACCCTTACCTCACACTCTATCCAAAAATTAATTTAAAATGGATTTTGCACCTAAATAAATGTAGGAGCTCCTGTTGTTATTTTTTTATTTGAAGATTTTTTATTTATTCATTTGAGACAGAGACAGAGCGAGAGCATGGGCAGGAGGGAGGTTCAGAGGGAGAGGGAGAAGCAGACTCCTGCTGAGCAGAGAGCCTGATGTGGGGCTTGATCCCAGAACCCTGGGATCATGACCTGAGCCAAAGGTAGATGGTTAACCAACTGAACCACTCAGGAGCCCCAGAGCTACTGTTTTTAAACTTCTAGAAGAATACATAGGAGACAAAATTTGCAATCTTGGAAGAGTCAACAATGTTTTAGAACACAAAAAGTAGTAGCAACAAAAGAAAAATTGATAGATAAGAATGTGTAAATACTGAAAATGACTATTCTTCATATGCCACTATTAATGAAATGAAAGTACAATCCACAGACTGAGAAAGCATATTCACAATACATGAATCTAGCCAAAATCTTGTATCCAGATGAACAATGACCTCTTGCATAATTAATAGTGTCTTGATGTTGGTTTCTCAGAGGACTCAAAATGACACATTATTCTCCTTGTATTTCTTATCAAATATATATCATTCTGAGAAAATTCACCAATTTCTGTTATCACTCTGAGGTGCTGTCCTAATATAATAACAAAATTTTTTTGTTATTTTTCCCCTGATAGTGTCCCATCTACCTGTTTTACTTTCTTAATGACAAAAAATTGGTGTGGCTTCAGGCTAATGTATCTAAAATACACATACAGATTTAAGGAAAGGCTGAGATGAAAGTAAAATTTTCCACTGGAAATGAAGATTTCAAATCGTAAATGTTAGGTGATTCTGTATGTGTCTTTTTAATTAAATAATATTTTCCATTTAATTTTTTTCATGTTTCAGTGCATGATAGAGTTCAGGAGATTTAATATTTGAGAGATTAGAAAGGAAAATATTCTTAGTTTAATTCCTGCCCAAAACAAAGCACATACTAATTTATTATTGATTGACATTTAATTAAGTTGTGCCAAATAAAAATAAGTTAGCAATAGTATTATCATTGCCACAAATTTTTCAAAAATGTGTTCAAAACAAAATTAATAATTTCAAAATAATTTTTATAAATTTCAAAAATAAAATATAAAATAAATAAATGAATAAAATAAAATAAAATGTAGTGCTGTGTCATTAATTTGTGATGGACAGTCCTTTTCATGACTTTACATATAATTGGGCCTGCATTTGGCATTTGGCTGAAGGTGTAACAAAAGTTGAAATCTTCAAGTGCTTCTCTATGCAACTATGAGATTGTTCTTCTATGCCTTTTATACTGGTTTAGCTTTTGTAAAGGTAATTTATAGAAATCCATGTATTTAAAGATGTTTTCATAAATGTCATGAAGCATTATTATCATAGAGCAGAGTTAGAAACTACTGTCCATCAATAAAATTTTGTGAAATAAATTACAGTTTGCTCATATGGTTGGAAATAATGTAGCTGATAATAATAAATGAGAGAATTTTTTATACACTGCAGTAGAAACATAACCTTGATATAGCCTTAAGTACAAAAAGAAAGGTACACTCATATGATACTGTATGTCAATAAAAATAAAAATAAAAATAAATAAAATTGGGAAAAAAGAAAGTTGCAATATCATATGTATCATACAATATGATTTTATAAATAAATTATTTTATCTCTGGATGCATATAAAATCTGGAAAGATATATAGAAAACTCTTAAGCATTAAGGGAATGGTTTTAGGGAGTACACTGACTTTTTAAAATTAATACACTTTTTGGGCGCCTGGGTGGCTCAGTGGGTTAAGCCGCTGCCTTCGGCTCAGGTCATGATCTCAGGGTCCTGGGATCGAGTCCCGCGTCGGGTTCTCTGCTCAGCAGAGATCCTGCTTCCCTCTCTCTCTCTCTGCCTGCCTCTCCATCTACTTGTGATCTCTCTCTGTCAAATAAATAAATAAAATCTTAAAAAAAAATAAAACAAAATAAAATAAAATTAATACACTTTTCAAATCTTTAAAACAAGCTTATTTTATAATCATTTTTTAATCCCCATGTAGATAACAAAGGCTGTTCATTCCTCACTCAGGCTAACTTAAAGGTACATACATACACTAAATGTTCTGCAATAAATCATTATTTTAAATTTCTAGGTACATTTTTCTTGGAGTATGAAAAAGAGCCAGTATTTTTGACATTGTGTTAATCAAAGGAGTTGTGATTAATAAGATACAATAAAAATTGTATTTAAAAACAAGCATATAAATATTTTTTGCTATTTTAATGCTCTTAAGAATTATAACCTTTCTCAACCACTTAAATAAAATATGAGCTTCTAGACTGATAGTAAATACTTGAATGTTTGGGATAAGAAGAATGCCAACACAGTTGTATTATGCATTCAGCAGAAGGTGGGGAGGGGGCTAAGAAAAGCATAATTTTCACAGATTGTCAGGTTATTCATATGCTGGTAAATATATATGAGTAGGTGGACTCATTCATTTTAAAGACTTGTGTGTGAAATGGCTAGAAATGGATTATAAAATTTTCCATTAGGACATGTCTCTTACCAAGGCATTTCAGGAGTGATTTTATGTATACGCGATGAGTTAAGCACCTATTGATTGAAAACATTAGAAATATATATACAATTTTTTTTTTTTTTTGAAGAGAGAGATCATGAGCGGAGGGCAGGTGGGGTTGGAGTAGAGGCAGAGGGAGAGTGAGAGTCTTAAGCAGGCTTCACACTCAGCACAGAGCCCAGTACAGTGCTGGATCTCATGACCCTGCTGAGATCATGACCTGAGCTGAAATCAAGAGTAAGACACTTAACCAACTGAGCCACA
Organism: Enhydra lutris kenyoni; assembly: GCF_002288905.1. NCBI lineage: Eukaryota > Metazoa > Chordata > Mammalia > Carnivora > Mustelidae > Enhydra > Enhydra lutris. Next base: position 24,044,913 of record NW_019154121.1, read on the forward strand.
CAGGTGCCCCAAAAATATTAGAAATATTTATAAGGACTCCTAAGGGCATTTAATTCTTACTTACTAATTTTGTTTATTCATGCCACTTCTTAAATAGCTGCTTTAACTCAGTCATCAAAGATGGGCTAATATGAATAGTTACAGATAAGAAAAGTTAGTGTATCTTGGGCACAATCAAATAAGTTGCTGCATTTTGAGAGGAGAGTTGAGGAACGTTATCTAAGAAGTATTTTCTTATTTGGAAACTTTTTTCTAGATTTATCTGATTCCATGACAATCACTTTCACCTTTGACATTCCTATTCTTAGGATATTTGCAAGAAAGTATCTTTTTAGTAAGATAACAACATCAGCATTATTTTGTAACAATTAATATAATTTATAATTTAATTTAAAAATATCCTAAATCATTAACAGTAATTTGTTTGCATGGAGAAACTGGAAAAAATGTAGGATATTTTTCTTCTAATATGTTTTATCAGCATAAATAAGTTTAAACAAGTAACACAGAACTGTAAGTCTTTGCTTTGCAACTTGATACATCACATTTGCTGTTCCCTAAAGAATTTCCTTCCTAATTATGTTTTGTTCTAGATAACATTAAAGTTCATTGACATTCCCATAATATACTACAGGATATCTGTGTGAAAATTGCCTGGAAGCAATGTTGGCTGATGGGGGGATGCTAGCTTATATTAAAAAGTTGCTGTTAAGGATTTATCAGTAGAAAAAAAGAGAGTTAATTATATTAGTACTTGTCTCTCTTCCCTTTTGGACAGGTTAAATTATTAGATTCATTTTTTTATAAATTGAATTCTTCATTGGAAGATCTGTCATCTGTCTGTATGAAACCAATATCACAAGAAAAAGGGGTAATATATGTATGTATGTATGTGTGTGTGTATGTGTGTATATATATATATATATATATATATATATATATATATATAAAATCTCCTCCCCAAAAGTAAGTTTTTAAGGATATGTGTTTCAATAACCTGAATTTAAATAAAAGCTTGATACCAAAAATATGTGTTTCAAATATAAGTATGTTTCTTGCTGTAAAGAAAAGTTTAAAACTTTGAAAATGAGTGACAGAATCTGGGCTTTGCCTGTACTTTAACATAAATCAGCCTTGCACTTCATGCTTACCATTTGTGTTCTCGTTAAAGAAGAGATTCTAGAGGGCAGTGGGTTCCATGCAACTTAATTATAAGTGTCAGTTCAAAGCCCTACACAGGCACTGTCGGTTATTGGGTTTCTTATCAAGCTAGTAATGTGGTACGGCTGTTGTAGTAATAATGAAGCTTTAATTAGCTCTCAGAAATACTGAGAGCTTATTTAAGGCCTCCAAATTGAATCGTGCATGCTTAGTTGGAAGGTGTGAATGTATCCCAAACATATCAAAATAACTGTCAAATACATTGCATGTACAGTCCGAGATAATACCAGGAGGCTTAACATCTATCTTAGAAGAACTGTGTGAATAAAATGCTCACCGAAGTTCTTTCATATACATAAGTGATGGTCTTAAGAACATTATCTTTATTATTTAAGCAAATGTGATAGAAAGACACATGACTCAGAGTCTCTGTTTACCTGCAGAGTATTGTCAGGGGAAAAACACATTTTAACCAACGTTTGAGTTATCTTTCTTTCAAATGGGAACGTTATTCATAGCTACTCCAACATAATCCTTCCATTTTACTTATAAATACTAATTGCTTTGTCCCAATATTCTGAGCCATGAGAAATTGTGCCAGACCCCTCATTCCTAATCCTTGGGCAGCTCACAGCTAACAAACATTTAAGTAATTGTTGATTTAAACTCCAAGCAGTGAAGAGAATTCTTGATGTCTTTTCAGTGCAGCAGGTATATTTTAGACCATGACCATGACTTTCCTATGTGACTGTTAACCCATGCTGTGCATGGATGTGGTCTAAACTAATTATAAATGGAGACAACCTTTCCCACTCCTGCCCACTCCTCCCTACTCACAGAGTAATAATTTGAAGCAGGGGACAGATTTTGTTGCAGAGAAAGAAGGCACTAAAATGAATTGCTCCTAGAAAAATAGTATCTGTGTTATTCGTTATGTTATTTTCATTTCTTCTGAAATCATCTCTTTTCAACAACTTGATTTGGCTCTTCTTTTAGTTATTTCAAAGGATATACCATGTTTCTCTGTTGCCCTTATAGACATTCGTTGAACAAGTATACTAATTAGTTACCTTCTGTGTATTGGGTACTTTGTGAACCTTAAAGGTTAAATGTGAGACCTTAAAGGTATATGTAATTCAGAGGCTGCACAGTGATCCTTTTGGTTTGGAGATGAGGTCCCAGAGGATCTGAATTATGATCAAGGGACTAGGGAATGGGGTGTATGTGAAGAATTGTAAGCTCAGACAACAGCACATATACCTTGTGTAGGGAACTACAAGAAGTTCCCTAACTTCTGTATGACAACATATGCAAGGGTGAGGGCAGAAGCCCAAGGTACCATGATTATAATTGGAAGAGGAAGTGATCTTAGAGGGTATAGGTCATGTCCTTTTTCAAATGTTGGTGTATTAATAATTTTTCTTCAATTTCATATTTCTAAAAGCCACACAAGTAGAATCTTTTCTTTTGTCATCACTTTAAAAATATTAGTTACAGATATGTTTATTTTGAACATAGCTGGTGGTATTAAGTCAGGGGTTTCTCTTTTTTTAAAGAATTATAATATTTCAGGAGAATTAAGCCACAAAGAAGTAGATGTCTTGGTAAAGTATCAATTAAATGCACCAAAATAAGAACCACTTTTCACTTGGGGGAGAAATGACAATGCAAGATGGAGATACCAACTTTGAAGTTGGAATCTGAGGCTAGGAATTAGAAATGTGTATATATGATACTGAAGGTAACAGGTCTGGGGGAAAAGTCCATTAAAGTGAATTCACAATGTAGCATCATTAAATGAAGAGGGTCCATTAGAACTTAGTCTGGAAAAATAAAACAAATTATAACAGAATTTTATTTGTACTCTTAGCTATACACTAATTTTTCAAATTATCTCCCAAGTTTTGACATGATTCTTGCAATAAAATTGATAACATAATGTCTTATTCTGCTTTTGCAGCATTTCACAATGAAAACCATTTTTACAAAAAAAATTAAGAGCACTAGCTGTTGTTCCAATTAACTCTTTTGATTATTTGATATTCATATAATTTAATTTTGAAATTCCTAATATGTCATCATTCTTATTGATTTCTCCTCATTAGAATTACTCTAACCATTGTGTGTGTGCGTGTGTGTGTGTGTGTGTGTGTGTGTATGTGTGTGTGTGTAATTTGAACTGTTCTGTATCTATCATTAATGTTAGAAAGGCCACCATCTACGGAATGATTTACAATTTCATTTTGTAGTCAATTTACATTTTTAAAAATTTTTATTTTTTAAGTAGCCTCCACACCCAGCATAGACCCAATGTGGGGCTTGAACTCACAAACCCCCCTGAGATCAAAACCTGAGCTGAGATCAAGAGTCAGAAACTTAAGTGATTGAGGCACCCAGGCACCCCCAATTTACATTTTATTTGCTCATAATAAGTGAATAACTGACTAATTCAATAGTGATGTGAAAGGCAGAGGTAGACTCTAGTATAGAAAAGCAGAAATGAATGGAGACTGAGTTTATAAGTGGCAGTTTATCACATATGTACATAATGATCATGAGCAGTTGAATTTTGTTTTCTACCCAAACTCAGAACTGAAGGGATTCAGATGAGTAATTCTCCTATAAAGAGGACATTGGCATTAGCCAGTTTATGTCTTAGGTACTTACCAAGAGACTCTTAAGCTTCCCCTCACCTAACTGACCTTTACTTTTTAAATTATTTCTGATATTAACTTTATTATTTCTCTTATTTTGTTTGCTTGGGTTTAATTTGATCTTATGTATCTAGTTTTTTAAAATTAAATTAAATTAAATTGTATTTATTTATTTTATAAATTTATAAATTTATTTTACAAACTTATTTATTTATAAAATAAATATATTATTTATTTTATTTTATTAAATTAAAATTTAACTTATTGTTAATTTTAATTTTATTTTTATTTAATTTTAATTTTATTTTTAATTTTAATTTAATTTTATTTAATCTTGGTGTTCCAAGATTCATTGTTTATGTACCACATCCAGTGCTCCATGCAATACTTGCCCTCCTCTTTTTTTAAATATTTATTTATTTATTTGACAGACAGAGACCACAAGAGACAGAGAGGCAGGCAGAGAGGGGTGGGGGGAAGCAGGCTCCCCATTGAGCAGAGAGCCCAATGTGAGGCTTGATCCCAGGACCCTGGGATCACGACCTGAGCCGAAGGCAGATGTTTTAACCCACTGAGCCACCCAGGTGCCCCAATACTTGCCCTCCTTAATACCCACCACAAGGGTCATCCATCCCCCACCCCTCCCAAAACCTTCAGTTTGTTTCTCAGAGTCCATAGTCTCTCATAGTTCATCTTCCCCTCCAATTTCCCCCAATTCACTTTTCCTTTCCTTCTCCTAATGTCCTCCATGTTATTCCTTATGTTCCACAAGTAAGTGAAACTGTATGATAATTGACTCTCTCTGCTTGACTTATTTCACTCAGCATAATCTCCAGTCCCATCCATGTTGATACAAAAGTTGGATATTCCTCCTTTCTAATGGCTCAGTAATATTCCATTGTATACATGGACCACATGTTCTTTATCCATTCATCTGCTGAAGGGCATTTTTCCATAGTTTGGTGCTTGTGGACTTTGCCGCTATAAACATTGGGGTACATATGGCCCTTCTTTTCACTGCGTCTGTATCTTTGGGGTAAATACGCAGTAATGCAATTGCTGGGTCATAGGCTAGCTCTATTTTTAATTTTTTGAGGAATTTCCACTGTTTTCCAAAGTGGCTGTACCAACATGCATTCCCACCAACAGTGTAAGAGGGTTCCCCTTCTCCACATCCTTTCCAACATTTGTGGTTTCCTGTCTTGTTAATCTTTGCTGTTCTAAATGATGGAAGGTGGTATTTCAATGTGGTTTTGATTTGAATTTCCCTGATGGCTAATGATGATGAACATTTTCTCATGTGTCTGTTAGCCATTTGGAGAAGTGTCTGTTCATGTCTTCTGCCCATTTTTTGACATGATTATCTGTTTTTTGGGTGTTGAGTTTGAGGAGTTCTTTATAGATCTTGGATATCAGCCCTTTGTCTGTAGTATCATTTGCAAATATCTTCTCCCATTCTGTGGGTTGCCTCTTTGCTTTGTTGACTGTTTCCTTTGCTGTGCAGAAGCTTTTGATCTTGATGAAGTCCCAAAAGTTCATTTTAACTTTTGTTTCCTTTGCGTTTGGAGACTAGTCTTGAAAGAATTTGCTGTGGCTGATGTCAAAGAGGTTACTGCCTTTGTTCTTCTCTAGGATTTTGATGAATTCCTGTCTCACGCTGAGGTCTTTCATCCTTTTAAGTTTATCTTTGTGTATGGTGTAAGAGAATGGTCAAGTTTGACTGATCTTTAGACAACGTTCTTCCTAGCTCTAGGCCCTGGCTCCTTTCTCTTGGAGCATTTACTTTAAAAAACTTGTTATTGTTAATTCTTTCTGTGTACTTTTGAGATGTAAATCTTGCAAAACTAGCAAGAGACCAGTTTTGCAACCTAAGACTGTCATCTCTTTGAACTGTAAGCATCAAGGGTGATAGAGGCCATCTCCCAGTTTCAGTTGGGAGAGTGGGGTGCCTAACTTTAGTTGAGCCCCTTACTTCAAGGTGTTAAACTACCTCCAGTTATGAAGACAGGAGAAAATATACTTTTGTTTTGGGGGAGGATTAAAGTCAATTAGCGAACACAAGTGGCCTAAGATCTATACTCATCACCCTGACTTTTAAAAATATTCTAGCCCTTTTTGGGAGCTCAAACTGAATTTTAGCCTCTCTTCAGGATTGCAATAGACTTCTTTTCTTGTTTACCTTTGTTCAGTGCAATTTTTGCTTTGACAGAACCCATAAGAAACCACAGTCAGATGAGCTGGTACTCTAAGAACTTAGATCTATTTGATGCAAAGAGAAATTGTGAGATGTTGGCCCAGTCCCTCCTTGCATCACTGAATGTCGTCAGGCCTGAGGACAGCAGAGACCCTGGTTATTATGTTCTTACTGTGGTTTAAATACTGCTGATAAACCTCACAGGACACGTTCTTCACTCTTGTTCTGTACATTAAGTCGGATTTCAAAAGTCACTTGTGTAACTCTGTTCCTGTTTTCCATTTAAAACAACTTCCTAGTATAGAAAACCTACTTTTCACATAATTGTGATTATAATTTCAGATTCAAAAAGTGTACAATTGATATTATGTAAAACGAAGGAAATTCAACTATATCATTAAAAAATTTCTTTACCCTATGAGGATATTTGTTTTGGCTAAAACTTCAGTGTATTTCTAGGAAAACTGTAACTTCATTGTGCCTTAAAATGTTTTCTGATCCTTTGATATTATTCATGCCTTCAACAACCATTTAATAAACTCTAAATTTGTGCCAGGAACCATTCTAGAAATATCAGATTTAAAACATGTATCCTTAGGTTGCAGAATCACCCTCTAGATCATTTTTATATTGACCCAATTATAATGTTAATCCAATATACATTATGCACTGCTGACCCAAAGAGTATGAAAGATTCAGAAAGACTGTAGAAAACAGAAATTTTTTTCTCTAATAGAACCATACATAGACTTCTTCTGGCTTAAACAGAAAATTAAGCAAACTTAGTATAAAAATAACTTATTTTCATATTTCACCATTCCACTTGTTGGTATATTTGTAACTTTTCACTTTTAGCTACTATGGTGTGTGGCTTTCATTGATGACATCAAAATCTAAGAGGTAAAATTAACATATGCTTAATCTGACTAAAGATTTCAGACTCTTATTATGTATTTTGTGTAAGAATGAGCTTGGTCATCAAGCAAAGGATAGTAAAAACACTGCACCCAAAAACAGAAACAGGAAAGTTAATGAAGAGAATGTATAAACTAATTTTTCCAGCTATTAAAAGATAGGAATGGAATTTTAAAATTCTACAGCTTTTAGTGCTATTTGGATTACCTTGCATGGTACAAGATTATTTGAAAATTGTTTGCCTTTTATGATGTCACCTTCCATGATAATTTTTCTGTTTTGGCAGATTCTCAGTTCATTAGTGGACAGAATGACAACCAAAAATTCTATGAATTGTTTTTATTAAACCAGTCTATCCCTCTTCATAGTATACATTTCATTAATTATTCCTCTCCAGCATATTGTTTTAAGATGCACATGCATCATTTTTAATAATTATTTGTACATTTGAAGTAACTCATAATAAAATGTTTGATGTAATACATAGGAAAGGATTCACAACATTACTGTTGCAATTTAAAATGGCTCCTGCAGAAACAGTTGATTTTTTTTATTTTGGAGTGTTTGTGATATTTGTTCTCAGTCCTGAATGATTACAGCTGCTAAAGCAAAGTCTATCACCTTACTCTGAGTTGTAAATATCTTTCATTTGTTCATCCAGGTCTGCTATTTATCATATCACCCACATATCTAGGTAAGAGCTGACTTCCATGGATTATGTTAATTGACTTACATTGTCCTCAAGTTTCTCCTTGAATTTGTCCAGCAGATAACCCTGGGGAGGAAAGTGGAGGAAGGGAGAAGGTGATAATATATTATCTTTTTTCTACAATCCTCCATTCATTTCTCTAGTAGTTTAGGGAATCCCAAATTAGATTCTTTTGTCCCCTCACCCTCTCTGAGTGCTATTGCTGGTTTTGTTAATGAGATTATGCCAGCCCTGACAGTATGTTAGGAATAGATGGTATAACTAGGAGTTAGGAGGCAATAATCTTTTTGAAAACATACATCCGTCTCTGCCATTTCTCTTTGTAAAACTCTCAACAATTTAACTTCATCCTCTGGATAAAAAGTCAAGCTCTTCACAAGTCCTTCATAAGTTGGCTGGTGTCTATTCCCCTGACATCATTTCTTCTCTCCTCGCTTTTCGCTTGACTCTAAGCACACCAACGTTCTGATGCTCATCTCTTGAGAAAAGCAGCTTTTTCCTGCCTCGTGACCTTTGCTCTAGATTGCTCTTCTTGTGGATCCTCATTAGCCTCCCACTCCTATTCAAACACCACTGCTCAAAGCAGCTTTGGCTCGTCCCTTCAATATATCTCTAGTTCCTCCCACACCTTACTGACATTTTTGTTTTATGACATGTATCTTGTGAGAACGTTATTTGTTCATTTGTTTAACACCTATCTTCCCTAACATAATATATTAGCTTTATAAAGGAAAGAGCTTTGCTATGCTCCCAGTCACATATTCAAACCAAGAACCATGCTAGGCTTATAGTAACTTCTTAATAAATATTTGTTGGAATATTGAAGCAGCAAAAAGAGAAATTAAGAAAACAACCCCGTTTATTATTGCAAAAAATAATAAAATACCTAGGAATAAATTTAAAGAGGTGAAATGTTTATACTCTGAAAACTATAAAACATTAATGAAGGAGATTGAAGAAGACACAACAAAGTGGAAAGACATCCCATGCTCATGGATTGGAAGAACAAATATTGTTAAAATTTTTATACTCCCCAAGGCAATCTAGAGATTAAATGCAATCCCTATCAAAATACCAATAGCACTACAAACAAACCTTAAATTTGTATGGAACCACAGAAACCCAAACAGCCAAAGCAATCTTGAAAAAGAAAAACAAAACTGGAGGTATCACAGTTCCAGACTTCAAGTTATGTTACAAAGCTGTAGTAATCACAACAAATGGTACTGACCCCAAAATAGACACACAGTTCAAAAGAGTGGAATAGAAAGCCTGGAAATAAAGCCATGATTATATGGTAAATTAATCTTCAACCAAGGAGGCAAGAATATGCAATGGGAAGAAGCCAGTCTCTTCAATAAATGGTGTTGGGAAACTGGACAGCTACATGCAAAAGGAAACTGGACCACTTTCTTATACCACACACAAAAATGAATTCAAAATGGATTAAGGGCCCCAATGTGAGACTTGAAACCATAAAAATTTTAGAAGACAGCACAGGCAGTCATTTCTCTGCCATTGCTGTAGCAACATCTATCTAGATCTGGCTCCTGAGTAAGAGAAACAAAAGCAAAAATAAACTACTGGGACTATATCAAAACAAAAATCTTCTGCACAGCAAAGGAAACAACCAACCTAACTGAGAGAAAACCTGCTAAATGGAAGAAGATACTTGCAAATGACATATCTGATAAAGGGTTAGTATCCAAAATGTATAAAGAAGTGACACAACTCAACACTCCCCAAAATAAACCAATTAAAAATAAGCAGAAGACATGAACAGACATTTCTCCAAAGAAGACATACAGATTGACCAACAGACACATGAAAAGATGTTTAACATCATTCATTATCAGGAAAATACAAATCAAAACCACAATGACCTATCACCTCATACCTGCCAGAATGGCAAAAATCAAAAATGCAAGAAAGAACAAGTATTGGTGGAGATTTGGAGAAAAAGAAAACTTCACACTGTGTTGGTGGGAATGCAAACTGGTGCAGCCACTGTGGGAGACAGTATGTAGGTTCCTCGAAAAACTAAAAAATAGAATTACATTATGATCCAGTAATTACACTACTGGATATTTACCCAAAGAATATGAAAATATTAACTTTGAAGGGATGCATACATTCTTATGTTTATTGCAGCATTATTTAAAATAGTCAAACTATGGAGGCAGCCCAAGTGGCCATCAATAAAAGAATGGATAAAGAACATGTGAATATTACTCATCCATAAAAAGAATGAAATCTTGCCCTTGTGTACAATAGCATTGGATGAAACCAGAATCGAAATAAGCCAAAGAAAGACATATACCATATGATTTCACTCATATGTGGAATTTAAGAAACAAATGAACAAAGGGGAAAAAAGAGAGAGACCCCCCCCAAAAAAAAGACTCTTTTTTAAAAGATTTATTTATTTATTTATATGAGAGAGAAAGAGCACACAAGAGATCACAGAGGGAGAGGGAGAAGCAGACTTGCCATGGAGCAGAGAGCCTAGGCAGGGCTCTATGCCAGGACCCTGGGATCATGACCTGAGCAGAAGACAGATGCTTAACCGACTGAGCCACCCAGGCACTCCAGACAGACTGTTAACTGTAGAGAACAAACAAGTAGTTACCAGAGGGAGGGTGGCTGAGGGGATGGCTTAAACAGGTGATGTGGATTAAGAAGTCCATTCATCCAGATGAGTACTGGGTGGTGCTTGGAATTGTTGAATCACTACACTGTACACCTAAAACTAATATGACCCTCTATGTTAACTACACTAGAATTGAAATATAGATAGATAGATAGATAGATTGATTGATTGATTTGTTGGATGAAATACAATGGCCAGTAAATGCATTAATAGATTTGATGAACCAGGTCTGTGCTTCCATTCCATTATCCTGTGGCAGGCATCACACTTGTCAATCACTGCATACTTGAGTTAATCTAAAGAAACTCTTACAGGGGCACCTGGGTGGCTCAGAGGGTTAAGCCTCTGCTTTCAGCTCAGGTCATGGTCCCAGGGTCCTGGGCTCGAGTCCCACATGGGGCTCTGCTCAACGGGAGCCTGCTTCTTTCTCTCCCTCTGCCTGTCATTTCCTCTGTTTGTGCTCGCTCTCTGGCAAATAAATAAATAAAATCTTAAAAAAAAAAAAAAAAACTCTCACAAATTCTATTCACTACTACCAGAAGGTAGGTGTTGGCATAGAAAATGAGCTCTTCTGGGGACATCTGGGTGACTCAGTCAGTTGGATGTCTGCCTTTGGCTCGAGTCATGATGTCAGCGTCCTGGGATTGAGTCCCAGGTTGGGGTCCCTGCTCAGCAAAGAGCCTGATTCTCCCTCTGCCATTGGTGCTCCCCCGCTTATGCGCACTCTCTCTCTCTGTGTCAAATAAATAACTAAATCTTTAAAAAAATAAGCTCTACTTCCATCCTTTCCCAGAACATTTAAAGTTATTCTTGACTTTTAAAATTAAAATTAAATGCATGTTTGTATAAAATATTTTAACTCTAATATATCATGTTCATGAACATTTTAAGTTATTTTTAATATTATACTTAATAAATCATAAAAAAGAATCAATTCTTCATTATTCTTTTTTATGATTTCTCTTGTACTTTATACCAAAATTGTAATAGCAATAATAAAATACATATTTACTGAGATTAACTATGTTACAGACATTTTTATAAGTGTGTTACAGGAATTAACTTATTTAATTTTTATAAAATACTCTGTGAATTCAAAACTCTCATTTCCCAAATATGAGGACTGAAACACAGATAATTTAAGAAACTTACCAGTGTTGAAATTTCTACTGAACAGTGGAGTTGGAGTTGGACAGAGAGGCCAGGTATTTAGGTGTTTATGACTTCATTATGCTTTCCCTTGTTACCCAACCCGGAGGCCTGAGGAAAGTATTTTCTAATACCTCCTTAACAATTAGGTCTACAAGTTAAAAAAATAAAAAGGAAATGTTTGTCATCTTGGTTTTCTTATTTATTATTATTATTTATTATTATTAGTATTTTCTTATAAGTGGAAGGAAAAATTATTTTTTTGTCATTTTTTGAAACCGCAGGGCCCACAGAGGGCTTATGATTTGATTTATTGTATTTCATTCTGGTGTCTGAAAAGATCTAGGGAATAAAATATAATCCTCAGATTCAGAACGACTTAATAACTTCAGAAATGTCTTAGGAAATACGTTCGCAAATTCTGGTTTTGTATTTGCATAATAAATCAGCAGCTTTTAAATGATATTTCTAAATTTGTTGAAGCTATGAAGTGAGCAAAATTAATTTTCAAGAGATGTTTAAAAAGAAATATTTTTATTACCGTCCAACTAAGTATTAGAACTAACTAGATTCCCGGGAACTCTGAAAAAAATCCTTCCAGAAATCTGGGCCAAATACGTTCTCTTTGAACTGCCATCCAGTGGACAGCATATGAAACAATCCTGGGGATGAAACAGATTCAGAGTGCTCTTATTGAAAACTTTGTTTCAAGAAAAATAAATCATGATAACTAAACTCACACCTTTTGAATTAGAAAAAGAAATAATTACATAAAAGTGTCTAATATGGATGAAAGGTAGTACACAAATTCTCAAAAATTTGTAAAAAAAAAAAAAAAAAAGGTATAAGAAATTACTAAAAAAAATTCTCCGCGCTACTAGATGACAGTTTATAAGGAAGAAAGATCTATGGAATACTGAGGGGAAACATCTACTATACAGTAATTCCAGAGTTAGCTAATTTGTAGTTCCAACAGTGAAAACAACAGAAAAATATTCCATAATTTTTAAAAACCAAGAAAAAAACACATCCTAAATTACTCAAACTGACAGGAAGATACGTAAAAATTCACAAATATGAATGAGCAAATCCTGCCTAAACAACTTGAACTGAACATTGAATTTAGATTTAAGTTAAATCTAGATCATTTTTACAAACTTTGAAAACTGTGTGTCGTTTGATACAAAATGAAGACTTTCTGGAACAGGAAGCTTGAAATTGAAGAGAGAATACTAGAGAAATGAAAGTTTGTAATTCTTGATCACCTTATCTAAGACTTTAATCACAGTGCCTAGGGTAGAACTCAGGGAAGAGTCTTATTGTTCATAATATTCAGAGAAATCTGGGTCCATATATATTCTCAAAAAGCAGAATTGAATACTTAAAGCCTTCACTTGATACTAGTGATTAAAAGCAAGCAAGGCGGGGACACCTGGGTGGCTCAGTCATTAAGCATCTGCCTTCAGCTCTTAGTCATGATCCCAGGGTCCTGGGATCCAACCCTGCATCAGGCTCCCTGCTTAGTGGGAGGCCTGCTTCTCCCTCTCCCACTCCCCCTGCTTGTGTTCCCTCTTTCTCTGTGTCTCTTTCTGTCAAATAAATAAATAAAATCTTAAAAAAAAAAAAAGGCAAGCAAGGGACACCTGGGTGACTTCGTCGGTTAAGCGTCCAACTCTTGATTTCCGCTCAGGTCATGATCTCAGCATCCTGGGATCAAGCCCTGCTTTCCACTCCGCCCTGGGTGTGGGGCCTGCTTGAGATTCTCTCTCTCTCTCTCTCTCTCTCCCTCTGCCCCTCCCTGCGTTGTGCCTGTGCTTTCCCCACACTGGCCCCTGCCCCCCACCCATAAAATGTGTGCATGTTGGTGGCATATGTTTACGGATTGGAGACGAGGGAAGCAGAGCAGTAGAGACACATGTATTTATTGGATTCCTACCAATTTTGTCTTCATTGCTATGAATTTCTAAATTAAAATAAATCTAGTTGTTCTGGGGATTATATAAGGAGAATAAAAACTATCTCGGGATACCTTCCTGTGAAAACTACCACCTTAATACCCAGAAAAACATTTTATTTTCTGAGAATTACTACCATCAGCTAAAGGAGAACATGTTAACTTAAGTTCTGCTTTCTGCTAATATGTAAAATAATTCTTTTATGTTTAAAGCATCACTTATTATCTTAGTTTTTTTTTAAAAAGCCATAGTTCATGACCTATCCTGATTAATACTGATGCTCAATGAACTGTAATCACGTAAATAGAACATTTTCCATTGAAACATTCATCTAATTCATGATTATTGTACCAGTAACAGATTCATTATATTTATGTTGGTAGCCTAGCCAATAGTATGTTCAATGAAATTTTAGATAAAATTAGGTAATCAGTGATTTATGGAAATTAAAATTGTGTCACGGTTTCAAAGGAATGGGGGAGGAAGGTCTCCAGACAAGTCCCTTTTAACTTCCTTTCTGGAACCTAGAAATAGAACCAAAAGAAACTCTACAGGGATGAATAGTTTTTCTCCAGTATCTGTCAGCTGGTAGGATACTTCTGTTTTTACTAATAGACTCCAGAAAGAGCATATTGGAATGGCCTGCAATTTTGTTTGTGGTTATAAAAATATATCACATAATGAGGGGCACATGGGTGGCTCAATCAGTTAAGCGTCTGCCTTTGGCTCAGGTCATGATCTCAGAGTCCTGGGATCGAGCCCTGTATCAGACTCTCTGCTCACCAGGCTCACCAGGAAGTCTGCTTTTCCCTCTCACTCTCTCTCTGTGCTCACTCTCTCTCTTCAAATAAATAAATCTTTAAAAAAATCACATAATTACAAAAGAGAGAGTTGAGTTCATATTTTTGTGAAATGATTCATTTATTGAATGCTGTGAATTATTGTTTTCATGAAAGGATTCAGTTATATGTTAAGTGTTAGAATTCTATGGATCTGAGTACTTATGAATGTTTGCACATGAATGAGTTAAATAGTAGGGCTATGAGTCTGTTCCTTTAGTCAGTATCATAAAGTCCATACCACATGCCTAGAACACAAGCGCTTCCGAATGTTGTCTATGTTTTTCCCTAGACAGAAACCCTCATATAATGTGAAATTGCAATCACTAAAATAATAATATATTTTTATTGGTGAATGAGAAAAGGGTATTTAGTTCTTATAGTATATCATATCATAATGTAAACTAAGCTAAATAATATATGTGCAACACAATTTTTTATCTGATTCAATATCAACCTCCTTCATTTCAGCCCTATTTGTGTAAATACTAAATGGATCCTAAACTTTTTTTTAACCTAAAGTTTAATATAAGAGTAGAATTATATATATACACATACATATATGTGTGTATAATATATGTGTATACACACACACACACATATATATACATATATGTATATATATGTATATATATGTACCTTTTATGCTATGCGGTCTTAGTTCTTAGTTTGTGCTGCTATGACAAACATTTCTCGTACTTAGTTCTCATAGTTCTGGAGGCTGGAACCCTGATGATCTGGGCACCAGCGTGCTTGGGGTTTTGGTGAAAGCCCCCTTCCTGGTTTATAAACAGCCAACTTCTCTTTGTATCCTCATACTGGAGAGAGAAAGGGCTAGCTCTTTTCCTCTTCCTTATAATCCCATCATGGAGTCTTCATTGGCATGACCTGATTATCTTCCAAACACCCCTCCTCCAAAGAGCATCATATTAAGGCTTCAACATATTAATTTGAGGGAGGCACAAACATTCAGTTCATGGCTTATAAGATTTTCTCCACGTAATGATCTGTGTGTGTGTGTGTGTGTGTGTGCGTGTGTGTGCGTGCGTGCGTGTGCACATGCCCATGTGTATCGCTACTGCTGTTCTGGTTATTGTTCATAGTACCCACTTAAATGTAGGCTCTGAGGGAGAATCCTTGTCTGTCTGCCTGGCCCCAAGGCCCCAAGGTAAGCCAAGGCTTAATCTACAGCAAAATATGTATACAAAAATATTCTTATTTTCTTTATGTTATGGATTTTTCCCCATCGGATCAGGTTTCAGAGATAGGTGATATTTTAGGTATCGCTTACTGTATTTGGGGATCCCTGGGCTTAATATTTAATGGCATAAGAAATGAGATTGTGGCCCCAAAGAGGAACAGACATTTGATGTAATGTACTACCATGGAACCACAGAAATAATGTTAAAAATGTAAGAAAAAGATCTTGAGAAATCATTTTATTTACTCTGATAATTTGAATTTAAAGATGACAGTATTAATTTTTAATGATAAGTCTGCCTTTAAAAGGTTTTAAAATTTAGCTTTTCAAGTGTAAAAACAGGAATAAATATGGGGCCAGAGTACTGAGAGTCAGGGAGTCTAATTGATTAAAGATATGAAGAAGGATTCCATATTGTGTCAGAAGAAATAAGACCAGATTATAAGAAGAATTTAATAGATGTGACCAAGAGTGAGACAAGAAATAAAATAATAGATTTTCTGAATGTGTTGTTTAATTCTTTCATGACTATAGAAATTGTTTTTACTTAATAACTTTTGTCATAACGAATTCACTCATTCATTAAATAACTATCTTATTAAAGTTTTACTTGATCCCAGAAGTTTCTCAAGGCATTGGCAATACGTCCATTAGACAAACAGCTGGCCTGAATTCAACTTTTCCAGATAGCAGATTTGCAAATTACATGGAGATAGTGCTGATGATGACTGTTTGTGAACAGGAAAGATTGCTAGATTATTTCAGAGTAAACTAAGTTAGCCGAAATGAATAGATGGCAATACTTGAGGGCATATAAAATAATCACTACTATCACACACACACACACACACACACACACACACACACACACACACATCATTACATGGAGAAAATAACAGAGGGATGTAAATGAGAGTAGTAAGACCCAGTTAGATGGGAGAGTAAGGGAATTGTTCCTTGAGCAGATGGAATTTCATTTATGTCCCAGAGGGTGGAAGGGGGAGCCATCCTTGCCAAGAGCCAAAGGAAGCAAATTTCAGGCAGAGGGAGAAAAGAGTCAATTTCTGGAGGTGAGGAAGGCTTTGGTGAATGAGGCCTAGAGTGACTAGAGTCTTGGGAGTGAGAGAGTGGCTCAGAAAGGTTTTGGACAGGATGTAGCAGCAAGATCACAAAAGGCTCTATTAAGCCATAAATAGGAGTTTAGATTGATTCTAAAATAATTGGGAAATTCATTAGAGAATTGTAAACTGGGGAGTGACATCTGATTTATATCTTTAAAAGAGCACTCTCTTATGTTGAGAATGAGACAGAAAGACAAGAGAAGAAGCAGGGAAACCAACTAAAAACCTAGCCAGTGGATATTTATTTAGCACCTACCATATGCTTGACAATAGTTAAGTTTGGATTACATCGTGATATCTACAATAGATTTATAAAGGTCAATCAGAACAATGGCAATGGGAAATGTAGAGATAAGTCATTTTGTCCTTGTAATATGATATGTATATCATGGCGACAGGGGGAAAAACTCTCCCTTTCATGCACGGTATTTATTTGCAGGTCTGTTGCAGCTAAATTGGAAGGGAGAGGGAAACTGACAAGGAGCAATGGAAGAGTGAAAAAATGCTATGCATTGGCTGTATGGTACTATCAAAGTGCCTTATCTTCTAGGGCATTGGTAAGCCTCTGCAAGTTTAATCACTGCATTTGATAAACTCAGAAGAGCACTTATGATCAATGGCCATCTAGGGAGATTCTTACCCATTTATCATTATACCCACAGACCCCAGAATGATGTTTTATGTGAGAAAATGTGCAAAATTTTCAGATGAGTTATGTTCACTACACTCTATTTATTATAGTTTTGTGCTGATCGGTTTTGTGGTTATTAGGGGAAATAAGATTTTTCAGGGGAAGCAGAAATAATGTAAATAAAATGGAATTATATTTTCATTACAAAATATTCATGTTACCCTTAACATATTCGCATGTTTATATTGTTAATCTTTCCAAGAAAAGTGTTCGGTGTCTATCAAATACAGCCTTTTTTCCTCTTTGGCATAAGAAAAGTATCTTTTTAAAAAAATTCTTAAGTTAGTGGCAAGAAGCAAGAACAAGGAGGGAATAGGCTAACATAAATAATTGCATGGAGAAAGTCACACATAAGTAGATTAATGTGCGGCATTTCCTGAAGTTCAAAAGTGTCAAGAATTTGGCAAAACAAGCCCTTATTTATCTATGTAAAAATGTACACATTACCATTGTTTAAATCTAGCTGCTCCCTTCAGCTCTCCCTGAACAACACAGGAGCAATAAGTGATAGGTGTAGATAATATGAATGGATAACTTTAATCCTTTAAGGATTTAATCTTACATGGAAAGTTGTAGCAATTTTTATTGCCTGCAGAACTGACTTGTGTGCAAGGAAAGCAGCACAGCTGAACAGGGAGAGAAAAGAACCAAGGAGAAAACATAGGTGATTATATATGTGTCATTTTTTAAATTACCATATCTTCTTAGAGTGTGCTTTATTAGAGTTGGGACAATTGGCATCACTGGAGAGTTTTTTTTTTTTTTTCAGCATTAATTGTAAACTAAGCATTTCAGTAATTCTTCTGCTTACTTTGCATAGGATAGGACTTGTCATATTTCATTATGCTCTTTTATCTCTTTGTGTATGTGTGTATGTGTGTATATGTGCTCTTTGTTTCCTAAATTCTAAGAATAGATGCATTCAAGTAGGAATTTCGCTAAGATAAGTTTTTGCAAACTTAATGCAATTTCCCTCTGGCTGCCTTTATAAAAAAAGATGGATTATATCTTCACGTACCCCTCAACCCCAAAGTCTAAGTTGTTTTAAAAAGAATTTAAAACCAGAAGGCCAAGAAGGGTTGGTTTCATAGTTTTTTGGTATTACTTTTCTAACTCCCCCAAACTCCTCTGACTCTCAGGTTCTACTAGCTACTTTTTTTCTACTTGTCTAAATAGTGTAAAAAAATAAAAAAAGAAGAATATTTCTTATGCCTGAATAATGTCATCCAACCTCACATTCAAAGCTACCAAATTCTGCTTTCCTGCCTTTTCTATCGCTTTTCATGTTTCATTCCAAATGGATAAGCAGACACAAGAACTTGCAGCACCATCATTATTTTTGGTAGATATCTACCAAATGATTCCCACTTGTGGGCTCGTGTGTGCAGTGAGACTGGGAATCCTTGCCTCCCAGATATGTGACAAGGAGGATATGGAAGAATGGGGGGTGTGCCTGACCCATAAATATGTGTTTTCTAGAATGTCATCTGATATTCTAGCAGTTTATAATTCCTCCCTTTTGAGTTGATGCTCTCATCATTTCCTTCTGAACGAAAATTACTTGTCATCAATTATTTCATTCTGACTGGCCTTCCCATATGAAGTAAAGAGTACATACTCATTGGTAGTTTCTAGCTGAATCTTAACCATTGAGTCTTGATCGTATTCATAATTTTATGTTTACCTTCCTTTGTTACAAACAGAATACTTTGTTCTTCATCACATATTCTCCATGTACAGACAACAGAGACCATAGATAGTTTCCCTGAAGCCCTTTCCTGTTATATTATCATATAAATTACTGGGCATGTCTGCCTTGATTATAGTTTCTTCATCATTCCCATATCCTTCTTGGTATCTGGTTGTATAATTTTATCTGGGACTTTTTTTCCCTTATTCTGATTCTAATTTAGATCTGAGTCTTACTGATGAAACTGGCAAGTCTCCAGGTAGGCATTTTCTTTCTGCTCTTCATTAGAAGCTCTCAGGTACCCTAGCCAAGTGCCTATCACTCTGGGTTTATTCATGGGATAAAAAGCCAAATCACATTAAGTGCCACCAGCTAGCAATTTAGCCAGAAAGTCACACCCCACAGCATCCTTTATCTTTCAAAGTTCCAACTTTCATTGGAAGTGAAGATAAAAATGCCACCTGTGTCCCAAGGTTCTTCATATCCAAAAAAGGATGTAGTAAAGATGGGGTCCCAATTTTGTCTTCAACCAGGGCACATTTATAGGATGTCTTTAAACTTCTAAAGTATTATATACATTATCTCAGCCCCTTAAAAATGGTCATTGAAATCTACAATCATTATCCTGGTTCGTCAAATGAGAAGAGAGGTCAAGTATTGAAGTGATTTGCCCAAGGCCCCACAGACTGTTAAAGGCAGGAAAGATTCAGCCCGGCTTCCATGCTCATCTTCATTTCCAGAAACTGTCTTTTCAACACAGAAATGGCTCCCAATTTTTTTTCCTGCCAACTATCATTTATCTTTTCCATTTCACCTACAGATGGCATCTTTTGAGACATTTTTTTATCAAACCTCATGTATTCAGTTAGGATTAATTTCCCACTTTTGCTCTTCAATGTGTAACTTGTAATCAGAAGTTCTGTGGGATGTGAGCTAATAAAGGTTAAAAGGTAAATAAACCCAACCAAAATCCATGAATCTTGATATTTTTTGGTACTTTTTAAATGTTTTGAAAGTCTCAGTGACTTTGTTTCTAACCTGGGGAACCTCAGTCGCCTACTGCTGACCCTGACAGCAATGTGTTAACTATGATCACGCATAATCAGTTGATACGAATCCTGGAGTTAAAAGATGTGATTTGTATAATGTTTTACCCAGCATATAAGCTAGAAATGTGAAATATCTTAGGTGAGAGAAAGTCAGAAATTACTCAGAAGATAGATTTCACAAAAATTCTCAGCAGAGCTGAAATACCAACTGTGTATGTGGTTTGGGCAAATCCAAGTGTCTGACTGAATTTTAGTAATTTCTGTTCTTCTTTTTCTAGTGAATTTCTTATAGTAAAATGACATTGTGGAGGATCTCCTGACTTGAACTCTATCCCAACAGGCAAATCCCTAGAGACTGTTAATGACAAATACATAGTGCTAATCAATCAGAATCTGGTTTCCCACTGAAACCAGCTGTCATAACAATCCTTGTCAACATAACCCTCTAGAAAGCCACAACTTATCCATGAGGTTGGCACAAGAACTCATCTATATTGTTTATCCCTGTATTGTAAGTATCGCTACTTTTGTATTGGTGTCAATTTTGTGATACAAGTTTACATAGACTTGTAAACTTGTCTGTGTAAAGAGACAAGTTAATCCTCATTGCTACTTCTACCCATCTATTGATATTTTGAGGAAAAGTATGATTTCCTGTCATCTACTGCTGCATATTGAACCACCCTAAAATATAGTAGCTCGAAACAAAAACATTCATTTGCTCATGGATTTGCAGTTTGGGCGGGGTTGGGGGCAATGGCCCATTTCTGTTTCACATGGCGAGGAGTGCAGCAGCTCAACTTGGAATGAAGGAACCCCTTTATAAAGGTTTCCTCTTCCCTGACTGCCAAGGTGATGAGCTCGCCTGGTCTTAGTTCCTCTTTGCAGGGGTCTCTCCAAACACCCTTTCAATAGGTCCCCTCTATGGGACCTTCATAGGTCTCTCATAATCTGTTTCTTTGTGCTTCTCTGTGATTCAGTTGGTTAATTCACCATATTTTTACCTTGGACTAAGAGATGAGAGATGAGGAAGTATAATTTGTTATGGTGGCCACTACCTATTTAGTCTTCAAACATTGAGTCCTCATTCACCAAACTTCTTGCCGGACAGGAAACTAGGAATGATGTAATTCCTATATTGATTCATTAATTTCTATGTAAACTATAAAACTTTAGTGGAAAAAATGACCATCTGCAAAAACATTCCAGCTATACACTTCTGAATGTATGTTTCTTGAAGACTCAGATTTTGAAACTTTCATCTGTATGTGCTGGAACAAAACCCAGGTTTTGGTGACTATATGTGTATATATATATATATTCATTCATTCACAGGAAAAGTTACGACGGATAATAGCGACAAACTGGTAGAGAAAAATACATGTATGGCCCATAAGAATGTTTTACACATAGGAGATTTGGGGTATTATAGGTATATTGTTAATATAAATGCATTTGTTTTATAGCTTTTGCATTATATTATCTATTTCTGTGCTGAAAGAGGTGATATTTTTCTCCCTTTGTTCTTTCTACCTAAGATTCATACATTATAAGCTATTTCATATGCTGTTTTATAATAATTATCAAGACATTTGAATACATTCTTTTCAGCATACTTAATTTTGGGCTTCAGATTTTATACATTTGACTGGCAGATCTCTTCCAGAGAACAGTTACAATGTTCCAGTTACAGTGTTGAAGATAGAGAATTCCAGTTACAATGTTGAAGATAGAGAATAAAAAATGCAGTGATGTCATTTGTGTGTGTGGAATAGATATATGTAAACACACACACATTTTTTTTTTCCCCCCCAGGAGGGAAATGTTTTTCTCTCTCCTGAAGCAAACTCATGTATAGGTTAAGAGAAGGACCTTTCTTGGTGGGCAGAGTAGATGACTGGCTACGCGCTTAGTTAGCTTCCTGTATGGAAAGAAGTTTGGTGAAGGATGGCTAAATGTCTGAAAACTGGAGACAGCCGCCATAACAAGTCATACTGCCTGTGTCTTTAGGATGGTCATCAAGGGGGGTGCCTGGGTGGCTCAGTGGTTTAAAGCCTCTGCCTTTGGCTCAGGTCATGATCCCAGGGTCCTGGAATCTAGCCCCACATTGGGCTTTCTGCTCAAGCAGGGAGCCTGCTTCCTCCTCTCTCTGCCTGCCTCTCTGCCTACTTATGATCTCTCTCTGTCAAATAAATAAATAAAATCTTTAAAATAAAAAAAGATGGTCATCAAGGAATCCAAATATTACACTTATCATCTTATACTTCTGCCTTTGGGGATTATTTATGTGTTTGTGAGTTGAGGATTAATACACTAAGTTCCTATCAGCTAACAAATGATTGAGTTAGAGGAAAAAGCCCTAAAACAAGATATAGAATGATGTCAAAAGTGACTTCTTTCCCTTTATGGAAGACAGATATTAATGAGCTATATGAACACTTAGGGGATTTTATATTTTGACTGGGCTTTAAAACGATGTTCTTGAAGGGGCGGGGGGGTGGGAGGTTGGGGGAACAAGGTGGTAGGTATCAGGGAGGGCATGTATTGCATGGAGCACTGGGTGTGGTGCAAAAACAATGAAAAGAAATTAAAAAAAAAAAAAGATGTTCTTGAAATCATTGTTGATTGTTTAGAGAGACCAACATTATTTTGAAACACAGTGTTGATTACTTTGAGAGGATACTGCCTACAGAAATTGTATGGAAGGGCCACTGTCGTCTGCTCCCAAAGGTGCTTAATCCTCAGGTTGTTTTTCAGTTATAACCCATTGCTGACTTCATACCCCCCACCAAGGGACTTTTTTGAGCCATTTCTTCCAAACACTTGTACAATTTGCCCAGAAAGGAGCAGCATAAACAATATTTTCTCTGTCTCCTAAGTTTCCAGTGACATATTAATGCCTTTGGGATATTTTAGTGCTCTGGGCGACTGTTTTTTTTTTTAACCCAGGTCAGTCTACAAAATAAGGGCCAAATTGCTTTATATAAGAATCAATACCCTTCAAAATTTGTCTCCGTTTGTATTTCCAAATTAATCTTCTGTTCCTAATCCATCTTGCACTCTCTGCTTTAACAATTTTTAACTCATGGTTGGTTTGTTTTCTGATGTACTTTTAACTGGTTGGTTTCCATGTCCCGATCTTTTGCACATACAAGTTTTGAGCTTAGAATGCTGCTACCCCCTAGAGTTTACCATGAAAAATAATTCAGTCTGAGGTGACAGTTCTGAACAATTTTCTTCAACTGTGTTTCCCCTTTGGAGAGTTGGTTTTGCCTTTTACTTTGCTATTTTATTACCTTGTACATATCTTACTAAGAGCAGATAGTAAAATTTTCCTAATATTTAATTTACTTGTCTCTTTAAAGAGGACTAGGTTATCTTTATATTCCCATAAGCTACCATATGATTGGTGCTCAATAAATATGAATGAATTGGGTTTGCTAATGGATGACCTTTACCCAAGAGTATTTAACACTTGGGTGGTTGAGAATTCTAAAGAAATCCTTGAAAACATGATAGAAATTATCAGTCACACTGCTGGACTTGGGAGGAATTTCCCCTTGCCTTAGGTAACCATATGCTCCTAGGTTGAAACTGTTACAACATACATCTTTGGTATTTATACTGTGCATGGAGTCATACCTATAGGGAATAGCTTTTCCTTCTTATATTGCAGCACAATTTGTACTATAATGAGAGAAGAACACATGATTCTAACTCTAAAATTTTAGCTGTAGATTAACGTCTTCAAGAAATTTACAATTTATCCAACTGTGTTAGGCTTTTATTTTTCTTTCTTTCAAATCATTCTTTACCCTGAAAAGTCTTCCAGATCATAATAATTTTGACTTATTTTTACTGAGATCCACCATTATTTAAAGGTCCTAATAATGAGGAAGGATGTTATAGCTGGAAGCGTTGAGTACAATTAAACCTCGTAACCAATTTGTGTATCTGTAGTCATAAAAATACAACATTGACACACTTTGATATAAATGAATTTAAAGCAATTTGGTAATATATAAAGTTATTTCTAGATGAAAGAGACTAAGGAAACATGTAATTTCCCAAAGAAAAAGTTCTTTTTTGAAAAGTGTAATGTAGGGGCACCTGGGTGGCTCAGTGGGTTAAAGCCTCTGCCTTCAGCTCAGGTCATGGTCCCAGGGTCCTGGGATGGAGCCCTGCATGAGGCTCTCTGCTCAGCGGGAAGCCGGCTTCCTCCTCTCTCTCTCTCTCTCTCTCTGCCTGCCTCTCTACCTACTTGAGATCTCTGTCAAATAAATAGATAAAATCTTTTAAAAAAAAAGAGAAAGAAAGAAAACTGTAATGTAGTGAGGTACCCTCAAATTGTTCATATTTCAAAAGTAAACCTATAATATCCTGGTTCCGAAAGACATGATTAAAACTCTTTTGGCAGAATCAATTCCCATTTCCACATTAGTGGTTGTAACTATTAAGCATAATCAGATTTACTAAAGTGTTGCGAAGTATTTTATTTATCAGAAAATGTTGCATTTTCACAACTGCTGGAGATTTGGGTGTGAGTGAAGAATTCTAAGTAAGACCGTGGATGATCAGTTTGCTTCCTCCAAAAACTGAGTTTTTCTCTCCAACTTAAGGTGATTTATTGGGATAAATTATAATCTGAAATGCCATAAATATGGGTAACTTCAGGCCTGAGAGACAAAATGCACTTCAAGAGTGAGGGAATAGGTGAAGAGTCGCTTTAGAAATCACACTGATTAGTTTACATATCCAACATAAATAACTTCATCTGCTAGTCTGTGGTTTTCTATAATTACAGCAAATGAAAGGCTCATTTACTGTCACTCCACTCATCTCTTACCTACATGTACACTTCCAGGAATGCCTACTTCTTGCTCCTGCAGGAATGACTTCTTATTTCTCTAACTTTCAACTGCATGACCCCTACCCATCCCTCATGTAAAGCCATTTCTTATCTCCCCTAGAAAGCCTTGCTAATCCCCTGACACACATTCAGTTTAGGTACATAATTTTCCCCCATTCTCCATTATCTTGTAAATATCCATCTCCACATTTAACATGTTGCATTATAATTACAATCTCTTTGTGGTTATTGGAACTATCGAGGACTAGACTGTATCTTCTAGAATCCAATTTGTTGACTGGCTGACAAACCAAACAACATCAAGTTGAATAGAAACTAAACTCAGCAAAGTGCAATAAGAAAATATAATCTTTTGCTTAACAACTCTGATAACGGGGTTAATTGTCTTAATTTCTTCCACCAAAGTATAATTTTAATAAGGTAAAATATAACTTACAGGCAAATATAAAATAAACACTAGTCAAAGATTTATTTAAATGATTAATTAACAAGGGGACCCTCAAGATATTAAAACCGGGCTGGGATTCATTTAAGGAGTTAGATGTGTAGACAGTATTAATAAATTTATATATACAAAGATAATATTTTGGGATAGATATAAAACTGGGCCATATTGGATGCCTGACTGGCTTAGTCAGTGGATCATGACACTCTTGATCTCGGGGTTGTGAGTTCTAGCCCCACATTAGGTGTAGGAATTATTTAAAAATAAAATCCTTTAAAAAATAAATAAAACCGAGCAGTATCTAGCAGAGAAATAAACCATGAACTTTCAGGCTTGCTGTTCCACTGGACAGAAATTAGTTTCATATGCTTCATAAGTAATTCACTTAATTAAGAGTGTGTCTCCACTAGACAAAAGTCTACCAGGCACTCTCTTATTCTCAACCCCATCAGAAATGTGGAATAACCTGATATAGAGGAAATCAAGCAAAGTCACATTGAGATAATACCCAATGACCTATTTTACCTATTTTCAAAGCTAATTTTGATGGCCCTTCTTATTGTTTAAAATAAGGGTCTCAAAATCAAATGCTAACACACATTAGAAGGCACTTGAGGTCCTGGAATGAGGTGGTCCGTTTGTGAATTCAGAGTCTAGCATTGCCAAATATGTCTGTGTTTTAAGAAATTCCTGATATCAGAATTTTAGTGTAAACACTTACAATTTTTTTTTCCTTTGGGTAAATAACCAGCAGTGGTAGAACACTTACAGTTTTAAAATGTTGGTGGTAAATTAAAAATATTTTAAAACACTGGGTCAAACAGTTTTGTTGTGGTTTGTGAAGATTTGAGAACCAGCAGTCTGAGATCTCTGCAGGAGAATTCAACATTAATAAAGCTTTCCTGCTCAAACTGAATTTCACACATTGATTTCTTGGTTGGTACACATAACAGACTTTTTTTTTTCTTGGCCTTTAGGAAACACCTCTGCCCTGGAAACATTTGCGAGCCCCTTACAAATTTGTCTCTACTCTTTCTTAGTACTTATCAGTGATGACATTTTCTACTAGGGTAGTATCTCCAAAAGTCAATAGCCCTACCCACCCACCCCTCAGAATCAATTGACCATAGTGAAATTTGCAAGTCAGGCTCGTTATTTCAAGTCTATAAGAGATATAATTGTGGAAGTTTATGTTTGTAAGAACTTTATATTTCCCAGGAGATTAGGGAAGAAAAAGTTTAAGTTCATGCCTCAATTTTCTCCTGTAATTTATATATATATGTGTGTGTATGTATATATATATACATACACACACACACACACCTTTGGGTGTTTGTGTGTGTGTGTATATTATATATAAAATTTTGCTCCTATATATTAATCCTAGTATTAGTGAATATCAATTACAAACAGTTTGAAACATATAAAATTCATTAGCATTCCAAAAATGAATTAGAGCTGCTATTAAGTAATGGTTCTTAAAATTAATCATATAATAATGTACATGAAAGTCCTAGTCTTCCTTTTGAAAGATCAGTAAAAAAATTGAGATGAAAAATTAACTATAAACTCTATATAACTTACTGATGATTCAGAAATGTTATTCTATATTTTAGTACAAATGCATACTATTTTCTGAAGGTTTAGGGATTTATGGGATAAAAAAATATACGAGCTATCCACTGTGGCTGAAATTAGCCAGAAAGGTATAATTGTACAAATATTCGTATTCATTTCCATTTGTTTCTTATTCATTCGTATATATTCATATTCATTTCCATTTGTTTCTTAGTAAGTATAAAAATACAGAACAAAAATGTAACTCAGGAGTAGGATCTAAGGCAAATATGCATGAACCAAAATTCTCAAGATAGAGAACATGTATTTGCTTTTCCTAGTTTACTGAGAATTTCAAGCACATTATTTTAAAACAGTTGTGCTATTGGTATTTTAACAATAAACTCCTCTTACTGCCTAAGGAAATGAAACTTGTGAGTGTTTGTGTGTGTGTGTGTTTAAATGACATTATTGATTGTATTATATATATATATATAATCTGATGTATAGATACATATGGTATATATATATATATCATATATATGGTATATACATATCAGAACACATGTATTTTCATTTTTATGGTAGCTCATCTCAAAGATAGCCCCCATTAATCCACACTTCCTGGTCTTTATGACCATGTGAGGTCCCCTACTGCACTCCATCTATGACTTTCTTCAGCTAATAGAAAGCAAGGCCAAGAGAAGTGGCACTGTGCTCTTCCTACGCCTAAACCCTCAAAGGGCTATTCTACTTTTGTGTCTTGGGAATCCCTGACAGCTATTATTACAAAATCTGCCTACTCTGCTGGTGAGACCACATGAAAGAAGGAGACCACAAGAAAGAAAGAAAGAAAGAAAGAAAGAAAGAAAGAAAGAAAGAAAGAAAGAAAGAAAGAAAGAAAGAAA
>NW_019154121.1:24072680-24074451 GCF_002288905.1 Enhydra lutris kenyoni
AGAAGGAAGGAAGGAAGGAAGGAAAGAAAGAAAGAAAGAAAGAAAAAAAGAAAGAAAGAAAGAGAGAGAAAGAAAGAAAGGCGGACACATACCTGCCAAGGCACTAAAGCATTTGAAAATATGATTGAGGATGTCTTAGGTCTTCTCAGTCATGTCCAAATCCCTGATTCACAGAATAATGAGAAGTAATAAAATGGTTGTCATTTGAAGCCTCTAAATTTTAGTTTGTTGTATAGCAATAATCAAAACAATCTGCTTTCCTTAAAACTAATATTTCCAGATTTACCAACACACCATTAAAGATCAATTTTATCAGCATTGCAAAGCTATTTTGAGGATTTGTCCGAAAAAGCATTGCATAGCAGTTATATCAGAAAATACTTTATAGCAGCAATGTCCACAGTAGCCAAACTATGGAAAGAACCTAGATGTCAATCAACAGATGAATGGATAAAAAAGATGTGGCATATATATATATATACAATGGAATACTATGCAGCCATCAAAAGAAATGAAATCTTGCCATTTGCAATGATGTGGATGGAACTAGAGGGTATTACGCTGAGTGAAATAAGTCAATCAGAGAAAGACAATTATCATATGATCTCCCTGATATGAGGAATTTGAGAGGCAAAGTGGGGGCTTTGGGGGAGAGGGAAGGAAAAAATGAAATAAGATGGGTTCGGGAGGGAGACAAACCATAAGGGACTCTTAATCTCACAAAACAAACTGATGGTTGCTGGGGGGAGGGGAGTGGTGAGAGGGGGGTTGGGTTATGGACGTTGGGGAAGGTATGTGATATGGTGAGTGCTGTGAAGCGTGTAAGCCTTACGATTCACAGACCTGTACCCCTGGGGCAAATAATACATGATATGTTAATAAAAATAATTAGTAAAAAAAATAAATAAAAATAAATTTAAAAAAAAGAAAAAGAAAACACTTCCCTTGTTTCACTGCAGTGTTTGATTGGCCAGTTATTTTTCACTTGGGTTGTTTTTCACTTCTTGCCCCTGTCTTGGACACCCCACTAAAAACCAACTTTGTCCAATCATCTGTCATCTTTTCATGGTAAACCAGTGAACACAATGGAGTTGCTTATTAGAACTCTATATAGGACACGAGGCTCTTTCCTTCATTCCCAGATTCTTACAATATCTTCTCCCCCAGTTTCTTCCAGTCTCTGTCTTTGTTCAGTTTTCCTCAGATTTGTCTGTGTTTCATCTTTTCTAGAGAAAGTTGGTCTTTCCCGAAGGTCTGTTCTCTGTTTTCTCTTCTCGTTCCACACATTGTTCTTCAACAAGTTTTGGGTCCACAGCTTCAGCCACATGCCACTCACTTCCCAGTTCCCACCTGCTTTCCTGTTCCTTCTGCTCAGCTCTAGAACCACGTACCCAGTTGCCTATAGGATGAGTTTATTGGACTTTATTCATGGTCCTGAAACTGACACACTCAATTAGAATGCATCCTCATTTTTCATCATGCCCCAGGCCAGACCCTAAATCTGTTCTATTCAGCACTGCATGCTTAGATGTAGAGCATGCAGTCACATTAGCCAGAATCCAGATTGATTCTTGACTTCTGTCCCTTTCACTCTCCCACATGGAACTTGTTTTCTGTGACTCTTGTTTTAAATTTGCAACTAGAAATTGGGCTTACTTTTAACCTAATTACTCCAGATAAGATAGGGTGGCTTGTGGCAGAGAATGCACAACCGTCCATAATTGAGTTATGTTCTTCATGCATAACTGTGTGGAGTCTCCAACGAACTCCA